>NC_053497.1:33043596-33344013 GCF_905171775.1 Rana temporaria
TTTAGCCTCCTCCGCTAACAGGTCCATCACTTTCAGAACCACATCCGGCGTTGGGTTCGGGCCGAACCACGCTAGCTTCTCTCTCATTAGCTTGTTGGCTGGCGATTCCTCCTCCTGAATCACTGGTGTCTCCATCTCTTGTACTGCTGGCGTTGCTGCAATCCCGTCCTCCTGGTCTAGCTCCATTAATTCTGCTATGATGACCCGCTTGGTTTTGTTGCTAGCGATCCTTCCACGAACTTCCAGTAGTTCTTCCAGTGTCTGCTTGGAATCCGGGTGTGAAGGGGAATAGAAGGGAAAAATCCCGCTGCTACCAACCAATTGTGACGGTATCGGTATGATATCCCCGTCAACGTTCCCTTCTTCCCATAACGACAATCACCCCAATATTCCACGAGGAGGGATATCCCTGGAATCGCCCAGAAAGCCACACATGAGACAAGCTTACTGCTGGAACAAGACACTTTATTGACACAAAAACTCAGCTTATATGTGGTTACAGCCTGTTAGGAACGCCCCCCTCACACAGTGGGGTTTCCCATACAGATTATAGGGGACAAGTCGGAGCCGACCATGCAGACATGTTTCTTTAGATAAAGACATCAGCGGAGTTAATTACTAGGTGTAACAGCCTGACCACAATGAAGCAATCAGAATAATTAACATGAGCCCCTTATCTAATCATTGTAAACAGTAAGGCCGGTCTCCTTCCCACACACAATAAATCAATTACCATTTGAACTAGGGAGCTGGCTGAGGAAGGGTCATTAACATGTCAATAGCTTGTGACACATGAACCAAGCAGGGAGATTTACACTGACATCCTTCACAGAAACCTTTTCCAACTATACTGCCTGCAGGAACTACCAGCCCTCCTGGCTGCTTGTCCATCAGCCCACCTGGCTGCTCTGAAGATCTTCCAGGGGAAGGGATAGGAAGGGTTAAGCACAGCTCTGTCCACCTGAAAGATTGCAACATATGGCAGTCTCTCCCCTTGTGAATCCCTAGGTGTGCTGATGTACTCACTCTGTCCTCTTTGCTCCCTGCTGCTCTTTAGGTAAGATTCCTTTTCAAACCAAATGACCCTGATCAAATGTTTACATACCCTGGTGATTTTGGCCTGATAACATGCACACAAGCTGACACAAAGGGGTTTGAATGGCTATTAACAGTACCCATCCTCACCTGTGATCTGTTTGCTTGTAATTAGTGTGTGTATAAAAGGTCAATGAGTTTCCTGACTCCTGACAGACCCTTGCATCTTTCATCCAGTGCTGCACTGACATTTCTGGATTCTGAGTCATGGGGAAAGCAAAAGAATTTTCAATGAATCTGCGGGAAAAGGTAGTTGAATTCTATAAAACAGGAAAGGGATATAAAAAAGATATCCAAGGAATTGTGAATGCCAATCAGCAGTGTTCAAACTCTAATCAAGAAGTGGAAAATGAGGGGTTCTGTTGAAATCAAACCACGGTCAGGTAGACCAACTAAAATTTCAGCCACAACTGCCAGTAAAATTGTTCGAGATGCAAAGAAAAACCCACAAATAACTTCAGGAGAAATACAGGACTCTCTGAAAACATGTGGTGTGGCTGTTTTAAGATGCACAATAAGGAGGCACTTGAAGAAAGATGGGCTGCATGGTCGAGTCGTCAGAAGAAAACCATTACTACACAAATGCTACAAAGTATCCAGCTTACAATATGCCAAGCATCACAGAGACAAGCCTCAAACCTTCTGGCACAAAGTCATATGGAGTGATGAGACCAAAATTTAGCTTTTTGGCCACAGCCATAAATACTACATTTGGAGAGGAGTCAACAATGCCTATGATGAAAGGTACAGGAAAATTGGTCAAATTGATGGCAAGATGAATGCAGTATGTTATCAAAAAATACTGGAGAAACATTTGCATTCATCAGCCAGGAAGCTGTGCATGGGATGTACTTGGACATTCCAACATGACAATGATCCAAAACACAAGGCCTACCTAGCTGCATGTTATATTTTATTGATATTTATTTCATAGATACTCTGCACATGCATCAATGCCTGTGGAAGGCAGCAGAGCTCACAAAACTCAGTCCCCCCTTCTTACTTGCACCTCAGTCCCCTTCACAACCCCCCTCTTGGCACCCCAGTCCCCTTCACAACCCCCCTTCTTGGCACCCCAGTCCATTTCACAGCCCAGGTTTCTTGTACCCCAATCCCCTTTACAGCCCCCCCCTTACTTTCATCTCAGTCCCCTACACAGCCCCCTTTCCTTGTATACCAACCCTCTTTACAGCACCTCCTCCTTTTTTTTTGTATACTGATCCCCTTCACAGCCCCCTTCCATTTCCTTGCAATTCAGTCCCCTTTATATGAATGCCCCCTCCTGTACATTACATTCCCCCTGGCAATCACAAAGCTCCTCCAACCTTTCCAATCCAAGCTTACACAGCATGTAGAAGGCAGAATGCTCGGCATATCCGAACAAAGGGCGGGACATGCGGGACATGCTTTTCATGTTAACAGGCAGGTGATTGGTTGCTAGGACGGCCCTGCATTCTAGCAATAAATTATGGGCTTGTTAACTTGAAAAGCACATCCCTCACGTCCTGCCCTCTGTCTGGACATGCCGCACATTCTGCCTTCTACCTGCTATAGGATAAATAAGATGAAAAATATCCTCATTGGGACACAGACCAAAATTAAAGTAGAGTTAGGCCTCGTACACACGACCGAACATGTTTGCTGAAACTGGTCCGCGGACCAGTTTCCGCGGACATGTTCAGTCGTCTGTATGGCCGACCGGACCGGATTCCCGGCCGAGCGGACAGGTTTCCAGCGGACAAATGTTTCTTAGCATGCTAAAAAACATGTCCGCTGGAATCCTGTCAGTCAGACATGTTCGGTCGTCTGTATGACTCACCGGACATGTCCGCTCGGCCGAAAGCCCTCGCATGCATCGAAGTGATTCGACGCATGCGTGGAAGCATTGAACTTCCAGGTTCGCGCACGTCGCGGCCACGTCACCGCGTATCCTGTCCGCGGGAAATTTGGTCTGATGGTGTGTACAGCCATCAGACCAAATGATCCCAGCGGACATGTCTGATGAAAACGGTCCGCGGACCGTTTTCATCGGACAGGTCCCGTCACGTGTACGAGGCCTTAAAGGCAAAACCTTTTTTTCAATTTTGGATAAAAAAAGTGAGGGTTACAGCTTATGCAAATGTTTTAACAATCTATGTCCCATTGGAGAAATTTCTCTTCACTTCCTTTTCCTAAGCCAAAGCAGGAAGTGAGAAGAAATCCCTCCAAAATGAAGGAATCCCTTTGTTGTCACCAGGGTCACCAGAACAAATTTGTGATTTTCATTAACTTTCACTCTTGGTTATAATAGTGTTCTAATCTCTCTCCAATCTATCCAAAACAAAAAATAGTTTTGCTTTTATTTATACTTTATTCAAAATTAAAATAATTTGGTTGGAATGTAATGCAACACATATTAGTGTCTGCTAATATCTATTATAAGAAATAGCACTGTATAATGATATGACTGTATATATGATAAAATAAATGTTACCGCAACACTGCATCAGCCTTTCTCAGTCTCAAAGGTGGAATATTAGAGGTCTATTTAGACCTCTAACATCTCACCAATGCTCCCCAATGGGGCTCTTAAAATTGGAAACAACAATATTGGAAAAAATAAAATAAAAAGATAAAAAAATAATAAAATAACAAAAAAAAAACTACTAACAGCAGTGGCGGAACTACCAGGGTTGCAAAGCTCACACTTGCGACCGATCCCTGGCATTCTGTCACCAGGCCCGGAGGGAAGGCTCTGGTCGGGGGTCAGGAAGGCCTTTCATAGTTTCTTCTTAGCTATGCCTCTGGATTGGGACTGGAGCTCTGAATAATTAAAAAAATGAAAGAGGGTTCTTTAAATTCTGAATATGAAATCAATGTGGAAAAATGAACTTGATGTTTCAGAGGACACACTAAAGAAGGACCCCTTATTTTTTTAATGAAGAAGACAGAAGAGACTCAAGTCCTGGTGTGTCATGTGACCACATATTTAAATTTTGGGTTTTACACTTCTTTTCCCCCTAGAAATCTACCAATTAGTTTGTGGGGAGAGGGGGTGTTGAGAGGTAAGGTGTAGGGAGGGAGATCTGTGACTGGCATTCCGTTTTAGGGAAAACAAAACAGGTTTTGAATCATTTATATATTTATATATTCATAGTTACATAGTTAGTTACATATAGTTACATAGTTAGTCAGGTTGAAAAAAGACACAAGTCCATCCAGTTCAACCACAAAAAACAAAATAAAAAAACACAGTAAAATCCTATACACCCAACTCCATACCCACAGTTGATCCAGAGGAAGGCAAAAAACCCCAGCGGAGCATGATCCAATTTGCTACAGCAGGGGAAAAAATTCCTTCCTGATCCCCCGAGAGGCAATCGGATTTACCCTGGATCAACTATACCTACAAATCTTAGTACTCAGTTATATTCTGTACATTTAGGAAAGAATCCAGACCTTTCTTAAAGCAATCTACTGAGCTGGCCAGAACCACCTCTGGAGGGAGTCTGTTCCACATTTTCACAGCTCTTACTGTGAAAAAACCTTTCCGTATTTGGAGGTGAAATCTCTTTTCCTCTAGACGTAAAGAGTGCCCCCTTGTCCTCAGTGATGACCGTAAAGTGAATAACTCAACACCAAGTTCACTGTATGGACCTCTTATATATTTGTACATGTTGATCATATCCCCCCTTATTCTCCTCTTCTCAAGAGTGAATAAATTTAGTTCCTCTAATCTTTCCTCATAGCTGAGCTCCTCCATGCCTCTTATCAGTTTGGTTGCTCTTCTTTGCACTTTCTCCAGTTCTCCTATATCCTTTTTGAGAACTGGTGCCCAAAACTGAACTGCATATTCCAGATGAGGTCTTACTAATGATTTGTACAGGGGCAAAATTATATCTCTGTCTCTGGAGTCCATACCTCTCTTAATACAAGAAAGGACTTTGCTCGCTTTGGAAACCGCAGCTTGGCATTGCATGCCATTATTGAGCTTATGATCAACTAAAACCCCCAGATCCTTCTCCACTACAGACCCCCCCAGTTGTACTCCCCCTAGTATGTATGATGCATGCATATTCTTAGACCCCAAGTGCATAACTTTACATTTATCTACATTAAACCTCATCTGCCACTTAGTCGCCCAATCAGACAGATTGTTTGTTTGTTTGTTTTTTTATATATTTTTTATGTTTTTATTTTACAAATAAACATTTAGGGGCAGATCCACGTAGCGCGGCGCATCTTCCCGCCGGGCATAGCGTATCTAAGATGCACTATGCCGCCGTAACTTATATATATATTTTTTCAAATCCTCAAAGAATGCGCGCCGTAAGTTACAGCGGCATAGTGTATCTTTGGCGGTGTAAGGGCGCACAATTCAAAACGATGTGATGGGGGCGTGTTTTATGTAAATACGTTGTTACCCCGACGTATACAACGTTTTTTTTTAACGGCGCATGCGCCGTCCGTGGGGGTATCCCAGTGCGCATGCTCGAAATTAAACCGGAACAAGCCAATGCTTACAACGGTGACGTCATTCTACGCAAATTCTTATTCGCGAACGACTTACGCAAACTACGTAAAAAATTCAAATTCCGACGTGGGAACGATGGCCATACTTAACATTGAGTACGCCACCATATAGCAGCTTTAACTATACGCCGGAAAAAGCCGAACGCAAACGACGTAAAAAATGTGCCGCCCGGACATACGTTCGTGGATCGTGGTAACTAGCTAATTTGCATACTCGGCGCGGAATTCGACGGAAACGCCACCTAGCGGCCGGCGGAAAAATGCACCTAAGATCCGACGGCGTACTAAGACGTACGCCTGTGAGGTCGATCCCAGATGCAGTCGTATCTTGTTTTGTAGATATAAAACAAAGATACAACGCAGGAGCTTTAAAATTACGCGGCGTATCAATAGATACGCCGCCGTAATTCTTTTGTGGATCTGCCCCTTCATTTTCAATGGTTATAGTCTGGGCTCTGACTAGGCCATGCAAGGACGTTCACCTTTTTCTCCTTAACCACTGTGTGGTCATTCCTTCTGAGTGCTTTGGGTCACTGTCATGTTGGAAGGTAAACCTTCTTCCCATTGACAACTTTCTGGCAGCGGACAGAAGATTTTCCTCAAGAATATGACGGTATTTTGCCCCATCCATTTTCTTTCTATCCTGACAAGTGCTCCAGTCCCTGCTGCAGAGAAACATCCCCATAACAGGATATTCCCACCTCCTGCTTTACTGTAGGAATGGTGTTATTTGGATGGTGAGCTGTATTGGATTTCCGCCAAACATATTGTTTGGTGTTGAGGCCAAATAATTCAATTTTAGTCTCATATGACCATAACAACTTTTTCCATGTGGCCTCAGAATCTTCAAGGTGTGTTTTGGCAAAGCTCAGTCATGACTGCATGTCGCCTTTCTTGAGGAGTGGCAACCCTCCCATACAAGCCACATTTGTGCAGAATTTGTGATATTGTTGTTACATGCACACAATAACCACTATTTGTCGTAAATTCCTTCTACTGCTTCAGAGTGCTTTAGGCCTCTTATAGCCTCCGTGACCAGTTTCCCCCTGGCTCTTTCATCCAGTTAGGAGCAACGTCCCGATACAGGGAGGGTCTGTGTTGTACCAAATACCTCCCACTAATCATAGAATCCACTGTGCTTCTAGGCATTGATAAAGCCTTTTGCCTCGTATACACGATCAGGTTTTCCGACGGGAAAACTGCGAGGAGAACTTTTGGCTGGGAATCCGGGCCGTGTGTATGCTCCCTCGTAGTTTTTTCGATGGGAAAACTGCCAAGATCCGTCGGCAAAAAAAAAAGAGAACCAGCTCTCCTTTTACCCGTCGGGATTCCCGACTGACTTTTTCCCGTCGGAAAACCCGGTCGTGTGTACAATGCATTAGAATTTTTTTTGTATCCATCTCCTGACTTGTGCCTGTCCACAACATTATCCCAGAGATCTTTTGATATTGCCTTGCCACCCATAGTTGATTGTTTGCTTCAGTTGCACTAACAGGAGCTGAAATGCTCCAGGAAAGCTTGTTTCATGCTGAGCTAATCAAAATGACCACAGCTAATCACAGTTGAACATTAAATGGCTTTGTGTGCCATTGAGAAGGCTACACCTGATTGAGTTTACAAGTCATTTTTTTTAGTAGGGGTGATACTTTTTCTAACTCAGTGATTCTGTTATTGAATAAAAAAAAATCTGACATATTGGTGTTATATTTTCACTTGGATGTTATAAAGTAAATGCAGCTGGTAAAAAAAGAAAAACTGTGTCTGTCTTCATTTCAGGCTGCAAAACAACACAATATGATTATTTTAAAGGGGGTGATTATTTTCTATACCCACTTTTTATAACCACACTTCCACTGTCTGCATCATACCACACTACCAGAGTTTAGTTGCATTATATCGAACTGAGAGTGTCTGCATGATGGCATGGAATCAGTGTGTTTTTGGTACCAGTATATGAGTGATGCTGCAATGTGGCAGTGTCTGAATGATACTCTGTGGTTAGTGTTGCATTCCAAGTGCTGACCCCATCACACTGCTCTACTTCCTCCAGAGTGCTGGTATGATGCCTTGTTTCCAGAACTGTCCTTGTGCCACCTCAGAGTGTTTGGCCACCGCCACATTTGAAATGGTGCAGATATTAATATTACATACAAGGAGCAGAGAGGCTTTGACATGGGTGCCTGAGGCTTGTTACCTGGTGGCAGGTGCCCAGTGGTAGCCCTACTAGACAGGCTTACGGGTTCTTGCTATCTGTCAATGTTTCTTATTGCCATTCCTCAATGTTCTTGCTATCCCTGTTCAGGGTCCAAGTGGCTCTCTCACAGATCCAGGCCTTCTCAGAGGGTTTCATCACCTTTCCAGACAGTCTTTTCTCTTCTCTAATCAGATCCATGCTTAAGTTAGGACATATGGCTGAAAATCCAAAACAAAAGGTGTCCTCTACATAATTCTCACTGCAGGGCTTTTCTTTTTACATTAAGTATTTTATATAATATTTTAGTAGCATTCAGCTATTTAATCAGATACATAAATACAACGGCCGGGATTCAGATACATTGGCGCATATTTATGCCGGTGTAGCGAATCTTTTTTACACTACACCGGAGCAGCGCGGAGAGGCATGTAGTGTATTCAGAAAGCCATTACTCACCAAGATGCACCAGCGTGGCGTATTTTCGAAGGCGTAGGAGTGTAAGTGGGCGTCACCCCATGCAAATGATGGTCCGAGCGTGTCGCAGTGGTTTACGTCGGGCGTATCTTAAACGGCGCATGCGCTGTGACGTGGACGAATTGAGCGCACCCATCTGCGCATGCTCACAACTATGCCCGGCGTAACCCCTAAGATACGCCAGCCCACCCCCTACGCCCAGTGCATAAATACGTCCAGACATGCGCCCATCAAGTGCAAAAGTACACCAGCAGTTTTTGGTGTTAGTACTTTTGTATTTGGAGCCATGTCTGCACCAGTGACTGGTAAGGATAGGAGGAAGAAAAAATGTTGCCCTGAGGAGAAGGCAATTATTATCGATGCCATCTCCAAGTACGGCGCGTGCCTTCATGGGGCACAGAGTTGCACAACCAGCAAGGTCCAGAAGGAGGAGATCCTGCAGGAGATCACAACGAAAGTGAATGCCCTTGGCCAGGAGGTTAGGAGCCCAAGGGACATTAAAAAAAAAAAATGATCTGCGTCGTTTGGTCCGAGAGAAGCTGGCCACGATCAGGAGGCAAGCCAGGGGCACAGGAGGTGGACCAGCCACTAAGATCACCCTCACTCCTGAGGAGCAGGTCATTGCCAGGTGCCTGGAGAGGGAGCAGGTGGAGGGCCTGGAGGGCTATGACTCCGTTGATCAGGCCATGAGGACAGGTAAGTGTGTTTTATCTCCTCTCCAGTGTGTAGCATGTGTGGGGGTGCAAGGGAACATGTGACAAGTGTGTGGGTCCACCAACATGTGAATGTTTTGTGTCATCCACAGATGTGCTGGAGGGAGCTGGGCCGTCGTTGGCTGCTGGGCGACCCACGCCATCCCTGGAAGAGAGTGCCCACACCTCTCCTCTAGAGGAGGTGGAGGAGGAGCACGGTACTGTAGAAGAGGTTGTCTACCTCGTGGAGGAGATCCCCATCCCAGGACCCTCCCAAACCTCCTCCCCCATCAGGGAAAGCCCCTCAAGGGCCTCCTCTCCCATCAGGGATATCCCCTCAGGGGCCTCCTCCCCCATCAGGGGTAGCTCCTCAAGGGCCTCCCCATACAGCCGGCTCCAAGCCTCTCTTGCCCCCAGGAAGGCTACCCGAAAGACCAGGGGTGATCCAGATGCTTTGGAGGAGAATCTGGCGAGGGACCAGGCCCAGCAGACCCGCCATATGGGTGCCTTAGTGGGTTTCCTGCTCCGTGTGGCAGAGAGCCTGGCCTCCTCGGCCCAGACCCAGGCTGCCTGCAACTTGGCTGCCCAGCAGGCCCTCACACAGCAGGCTGATCAGACTACCTCCATCACTGACAGCCTGCAGGATGTGAGTTCGAACTGCACAGCTATTGTGACCTGTCTGGGGGAGCTGCAGGCCACAACATCAGGCCTTGTGACAGAGGTCAGGAGCCTGGCAGTGGCTGTCCAGGCAAATACAGCAGCCATGCAGGTGGAGGGAAGGAGCCTGGCAGCAGCCGTACAGGCGGAGGGGAGGCAGACAAGGCGCCACCAGTGCAACACCACCACCCGCCAGCTGCGGATGCAGGCGGAGACCAATGCCGTCCTTAACCGCATTGCCTTGGCATTGGAGGGCAGGCAGCCAGCCAGGGAGAGACCAGGGGATGATCCTCCTCCAGATGCCCCACCCCCCACCTGAGGCTCCCCCAAGGAAACTGAGGACCAGGAGCCTTGGCACCAGACGTAGCCCACGACAGGGCAAATGAGTGCCTTTTTTACTTTTTCTTTTATGCTCAGGTTATGAGTTTATTTATGTTTTTTTATACTCAGGTTATGAGTTTATTTATGTTTTTTTTATACTCAGGTTATGAGTTTATTTATGTTTTTTTTATACTCAGGTTATGATTTTATTTATTTTTTATTTTTTACTCAGGTTATTATCTGGATTCAGAGAAATGTGCCTATCTATAGGCGGGCGTAGCGTATCTCAGATACACTACGCCACTGTAAGTCAGGTCCTGTATTCACAAAGAAGTTGCACTCTAACTTACGGCGGCGTAGTGTAACTGGGCCGGCGTAAGCCCGCCTAATTCAAATGTGGAAGATGTGGGCATGTTGTATGTAAATTCATTGTGACCCCACGTAAATGACGTTTTTTACTAACGGCGCATGCGCCATCCATGGACGTATCCCAGTGCGCATGCTCCAAATTACGCCGCAAAGACTCATTGGTTTCGACGTGAACCTAACTTACGGCCAGCCCCATTCACGGACGACTTACGCAAACGACGTAAAACGTGAAAAATTTGACGTGGTCCAGACGTCCATACTTAACATTGGCTGCGCCATCTTTTTGGTGGTTTATCTTTACGCCTGAAAACGCCTTACGTAAATGGCATATCTTTACTGCGACGGCCGTGCGTACGTTCATGAATAGGCGTATCTCGCTGATTTACATATTCTCTAGGCGTAAATCAGCGTACACGCCCCTAGCGGCCAGCGTAAATAGGCAGCTAAGATACGACGGCGTAGGAGGTCGTATCTTAGCAACATTTAAGCGTATCTCAGTTTGAGCATATGCTTAATGTTACGACGGTGCGGATTCGGAGTTACGACGGCGTATCTACTGATACGCCGTCGTAACTGTGCCTGAATCCGGCTATATGAGTTTATTTATGTTTTTTTTATACTCAGGTTATGAGTTTATTTATGTTGTAGTGACTGCACACGGTCAGTAGTGCAGGCTACAGTGTGACTGGTGTGTGAATGTGGGGGTGACACTCCTGCCAGCAAAGGGGTGTCCCCCTGGGTCATCGGGGAGAGGTTATCCCCACGACCGTGTGAATGTGGTATGAATGGACAGCGACACCATTGGGGCCTTGGCACGGCGTTGCTGCTCCCAAGTCCTGCATGGTGGACTTGGGCTAATCCAATGTGAGGTGGATGTGGTGTGTGTGAGCTAGGGACCACAGTGGTGTGCATGCGTGCATTCTCCTTGTGCCATGATGAATGTGTGTGTTTAACGTACAAAGATCCCTACCACGAGGCATCTCCTGGCTGCTCTTCCATCAGCAGACGGGGTAGCCTCGGTTAGGGGGGGACTGCGTGGTTCGGGGGTCAGGTCATCACGTATGTCAATCTCCAGGCCCTTTCTCATGGCGTAGTTGTGCTGCACGCAACATGCACCGATGATTTGGCACACAAAGTTTGGGGAATACAACAGGGTCCCCCCAGACTTATCCAGGCATCGGAAATGGGACTTCAGGATGCCGAATGTGCGTTCCACCACTGCACATTTGCGTATGTGTGCATCATTGTATTTTCTCTCTCCTCTGGTTTGGGGATTCCGGTATGGAGTCAGGAGATGGGGCCCAAGTGCATATCTTGAGTCACCTGGAAGGGAAAAGACAGGAGGATGTTAGTGGTGCATGTGCCCCTCGGGATGTCTGCATCATGGGGTCTGACAGTCATGTCACTCACCAACCAGCCTGCTGTTCCCGTACACGTTATGTTCAAATTCTGTTGGGATGTTGCTTTGACGGAATATGTAGCTGTTGTGGCTGGCCCCTGGGTGTTTGGCACGGACGTGCCATATGAGGCCTTGGGCATCGGCTATCACCTGTACGTTGATGGAATGCCAATGCTTACGATTGCGGTATATGTGTTCTGTTTCACGGGGGGCCGTAGTGCCACATGTGTGCAATCTATGGCCCCCACGGTGCGTGGGAATCCCGCAATGCCTTCTGCCGCAGATGCTCATGGGTGGGTTTGATGATGTGGTGGGACATACGTGTGAGGATTGCTGGGACAACCTGGTGCACACATCTGCTCATGCTGGATTGTGACATCCCAGCCACAACTCCACTTGTACTCTGAAAAGATCCACTTGCAAGGAAATGCAGTGTTGCCAGTACCTTGACCAGTGGCTGCACTGCATGTACGCGTTGTGTCTTGCTGGTGATGTCATCATGCAGGGCTGTGGCTAATTCCAGGATGGCAGCAGGGCTGAATCTGAAGATGCGATACACCTCTGAATCCCCATGCCAAAGACGTTCATGCGCCTTTGGTAGATCTTCTCCCGTGCCCTCCTCTGTGCCTGTAGACGCAGTAGTGCTATGACCACGGATGCCCCTGGCATGTTGGCATACAGATGTGTTGTCCCGCAAGTGTGGTTGCTCAGCTCGTCCGTTACGGTGCTACTGTAGCTCCTCTCCAGCTGACCTGTGCAAGTCTGGTGCAGAGTTACCCCTGCTTTATGCGGGGTAACTTTAGGCCGGACGTACAGCTTACGCGCACTGCGCGTAGCCTGCGCCGGACAAACGTATGTTTCTGAATCGCCGTATCTCCCTCATTTGCATATTTGAATAGGAAATCAATGGGAGCGCCAGATGCGCCCAGCGTAAATATGCACCCACGATACGCCGTAGGAAAGAAGCCTATTTTCAGGCGTATCAAGTTTTGTGGGTACGGCGCATAGATTATACGGCGCATCCGTGGACTTACGCGGCGTATCAGTAGTCGGCGTAAGTTCTTTCTGAATCCCGGCCAACATGTCTATGCTTTTTTTTCCCATCTTCTGCTTTCTCAGGTTATAGCTCTCTGGTGACACCCGGTGGTCTTGTTTGAAATCTACAGTGTTAATGTCTAATGCTGGGCATATACTATTTAAACCAATTTTTGAATGCAAAAAAAGATCAAGACAACTTACCATCCACGGTAAATCACTTTTCAGAGGAGGGTGAAATGAGTTTTGCAGGAGGTGATGTTGCTATCTCCTGATGCCTGTTTTGTTTTCATTTCTAAAACAGTGCTGCCCAACGGCAACCTAGATGGGGTAAGTGCGGGGCTGGATGACCAACCGCGAAACCCCCTTGGGGACGGTGGGGGGTGCATGTGACTCGACCAACTGACTGACAGCAATGCGCCAAAACTCTGGAATTGACTTCCAAAGAACATTTTAGATTTTCTCTAAACTCATTCAAATCAAATCTAAAAACGTTTTTCTTTAGACAAACTTTCATGTAATTGACCATTTTTTCCTTTCTTTTACCCTGTGTCTTTCTTTGTAAAGCGCTTTGAGAAGCTACCTTTAAAGGCGCTATATAAAATAAAGATTATTTTTATTATTAATATTATTATACAGATTACCGTATATACTCGAGTATAAGCCGAGTTTTTCAGCACATTATTTTGTGCTGAATATGCCCCCTCGGCTTATACCCGAGTCACCTTTTTGCACCTGATCTCCCGGAATTTGGGGACCCGGTACCGACCGGCCGTAGGCCCACTGGACCCCAAACTTGGCACACATGTAGTCCCCTTCTTCCTCTACAAGTGTGCAAAAGGTTGTTGTCCGGGGGACCTACGGCCGGGGAGCACTGATTTTTCAAACCTAGGCACCCCTTCTATAGATTCCTATGTTAAACGGTCATTTCTCCAGTGAATTTGGGGACCCGGTACCAGCCGGTCGTGGGTCCCCTGGACCCAGAACTTGGCGCACATGTAGCCCTATTTCTTCTCTACAAGTGTGCAAAGTTTGTTGTCTGGGGGACCTACGGCTGGGGAGCACCGATTTTTCAAAGCCGGGTGTCCCTTCCATAGACTCCCACAGTGAGGCATGGGCATAGTGAGGAATGGGCACAGTGAGGCATGCACATGGACACCCTAGGCTTATACTCGAGTCAATACGTTTTCCCAGTTTTTTGTGGTAAAATTAGGTGCCACGACTTATACTCGGGTCGGCTTATACTCGAATATATACAGTGGGCCAGATTCTCAAAAGAATTACGCCGGTGTATCTACAGATACCCCGGCGTAATTCGAAAATCCCGCCGGCGTATCATTGTTTTGTATTCTCAAAACAAGATACGCCGGAATTATTCTAGGATCCGACTGGTGTAAGTCACTTACACCGTCAGGTCCTAAATGCAATACTACGCTGGCCGCTAGGTGGCTTTTACGTCGATTTCAGCGTCGCATATGCAAATGAGCCGAATACGCCGATTCCCGAACGTTTTTGTGCCGCTTCACCGTAGTTTACGTTGTTTCCTTAAGCGTAAGGTTACCCCTGCTATATTAGGGGTAACCTTACGTCGGTCCGCCGTATGCCATGTTAAGTATGGCCGCCGGGACAGCGTTGGGTTTGTCCGTCGTTTACGCTGTTTACGTAACTCGTCGCGAATAGGGCTGTGCGTTAATTACGTTCACGTCGCAACCAATGTATTTGCGGCGTACTACGGAGCATGCGCAGTGGCCTACGTTTAAGGCAATTCGTTCGGCACGGGGGCGCGCTTAATTTAAATACAAGCCGCCCCCTTTGAATTACGCAGGGATACGCCGGGCCATTTACACCACTCCGCCGCAAATTACGGAGCAAGTGCTTGGAGAATACGGCACTTGCTCCAGTAAGTTGCGGCGGCGTAGTGTAAATAGCTTACGCTACGCTACGCCGGAATCTACGAGAATCTGGCCCAGTATATTTATATTTTAGTCTGTATGTGGGCTATACACATCTGAGTGGACTGGTGTCCACATGGAGATACAAGATTGATTTCAGGATGTCCAAATCTTTTAACTTTAAATAAGAAATAAACACCATGTACTAAAAATGACCTGAAGATGTGTATACTTACAGTATAAGGAACATCTAGAAATATTAGTTGTGCCTAAGCAGTACCCTGAAAATCTACTTTTGTCTAGAATTGCTAGAAGGTAATGCACTCCTTTGCCTTCGGTGTTGTCACTGTATATCTGTTGTGCAAATCTACACAGACACAGTCCCGCTCTCCTCTATTGGGAAACCAAATGGAAACGGACCGCCTGTCCGTTTTCATCAGATCCAATCCACCAGATGGATGGAAAATAGTATGTACCACCATCCATCTGGATTTTGCAGGCAGGATCGGACAATGTGTCCGCTGACATCCACCGCTCTATAGGGGTGATTGCAAGGTCCAATCAGGTCCGCCTAAAAAACTGACAGACGGATCTGATCGGACAGCCCGTGTGAAAGGGCCCTAAGGCACTATGCAGGTGACTGACAGTTTAACCACATTTGGAGTAAGATTTTTTGACGTTACTGCTGGTCTAATCACTGTTCTCCTTGCTGGAGAAAAAGCTGTACCCAAGGACCTACTCCCAGTAGTGTATTTAGGTTTTGTGCTGTCCCAGGCCTGACTAAACTCGTGCATCCCCCCTAATTTAAATATGACCCACCCCTTCCTGTCAAGACCACACCCCTTGCTATTTTAGACCCGCCCTGACATTTTTCAAGTGGGAACACTAGTTCTGAGGGCCTGGGGGGCAATGGGTTCCCTTAATTTGCATAGATTTCCTCTCACTTCCTGTTTGGCTATGGGGCAGGAAGTGAAGGGAAATCTCTGCAATGGGACAGGGATGATAAAAAATAAACTGACAGGGGCTATAACCCTCCCTTACTCTATCCAAAATGAAAAAAAAAGTGTTGCCTATAGTTCTACTTTAAGCACAAATTTCTGATAATTTTAGAGAGGACTAAGATATAACCATGCCAATGGTGCAGCAAAAACATATAGCACAGTGAGAAAGGTTTGTGGTTCAGGATGATAGGATAGTAAAAATTTAGAAGCGGTGCCCCTCCACCCACACAGTTGCGGAATGCCGGCCGCCCGCATACCAGAATCATTGCCGCCGCTTTATAGGGGCGGTAAACTAATTTGCCTAACAGTGTAGCGCAAGCCAGCAGGGACTCTTTTCGTGCTGCCCCCTGCAAAGTTCTGCCCTAGGCCTGGGCCTTGTTGGCCTAGGCCAGGATACAGCGTTGCCTACTCCTGCTTTATCCAATGTATCTCGCCCACCTGAACCACTTCTGCTGCTTCTTGAATATTCCCCCACGAGTAGGGTGACCACGTGTCCCGGATTGCCTGGGACAGTCCCGCATTTTGCAGGTCTGTCCCGGGTACCTTCATTCCAGGACAATACAGTGTCCCGGAATGAAACTGACACAGCCACCCCTGGGCCAATCTGATGCCCCCAAAAAAGGCCGCCACATCACCGCTTTACTCACTGACAGTACTTGTCCTGGCCGGGAATGCCTGGAGGAGCACAATCCCGCCCCCTGCTTGTGATTGGAGAAATAATAAATCCTGCCTCTTGTGAATGGTAGCTTGAAAATGTGGTCACCCTACCCACGAGTCCTCACGGGCAGCTCTGAAATTAGGAATCAAAGCCCTGCCTCTACCAAGATGGCCACCCCCACAAATACGCACTGCAAGACATGGGAGATCAGTAAATGAGAAAATCTGCTGCATGGAGACCATGGGCAATACAAGTCCTTCAATGTCTGTTGCCTTTTTGGGTACAGCTTCCAGTATTTAGATTTGTAAGGGTGTAAATTTGATCCTGTACCTGTTCTGAGAAGATCCTGTTGCTGACATTCCTCTTTACTGGCTGCATGCTTCTTCCAAATCAGTATTTAAAAAATGGTGACGCCAAAGACAGCCAGACAATTAGCATTTTCATAAGTAGGTCAGAGATGGCAGCCTCTGTATCTAGCTTTATTTTAGGAGGGCAAATCTGTTTATGCACATAAGAAACTGATAAAATTGACATTACCTCTATGTGTAACACTGTTCCCAGGCTATATTAATGAAACATATGGCTAATGGGATTTCCAGCAGAGAAACAGCTCATTAGTATAGAAAGAGAAGGGATTATGAAAGCATGGGAACTATAATAAGGCGCACACTGACAGCTGCAATAAAACATCTGGTATAAAACTGCTGCTTTTGTAGTTTCTACATTTATTGGCTACTTATCTGTGTCCAAGCTGTGTCCTATTTTTATTTTGTTTTCTATTGCTCTATCCAGTTTTTGCAATATTACCACATTTTATATTAAAGTGATATTTTAAATGATATCAGGGTTATTATGAAAGAAAGTCAGCAGTTTGGTGAAAAATAGAATTTGTGCCTGTGAAGCATAGCTGCTCTCCATGTGAAATGCTAAATTTCTGGGTTGCAGTGGTTATGCACAACTGTTTCTCAATGCAATGAAACATACAGTGAAACCTTGGTTTGAGAGTGTAGCGCCTGTGTACTTTTCATACAGGTGCTATTTTAAATTTAGTGGGGGAATGAGAGATTTATGTTGCTCTCATTCATTTGATTTGTTAAATTTGGCTGTCGCCAATTCTGGATTGTCCTGTGGGTCAGTCTGTACTCCAGAGATGCAGTTTCATCTCTGGACGGCAGGTGGCGCCAGAGGGGTCCAGGCGGAGCCGCTTCTTCCCAGCAGCCAATTGGAGGAGTTTTCCTTCGCGGGGCATGCTGGGGAGGGGTATTTCTGTGGCGAAGGCCGTTGTTCGGGGTTCTTCAACCGCGGGTTCCTGGTTCCAGGTGTGGCACCCACCTTTAGGCTGGGGTCACGTGCTACGCGGAGTTCCACGAACCATCGGGGATCTGGGCACCGGACACTGACGGGTTGCATTCAGAGCCGTACAAGAACCTTTTTCTAAGTCTATTAGAACGGTTCTATTGACTACAATGGGACGCGACTTGTCAGGTGGCTGTGTCGCCTGACGAGTCGCCCCAGTGTGAACCGGGTCTCAGGCTGTCAGTCGGTGACCCCAAAAGACATACAGGGAGGATTCGCTCTACCGTTCAAACTTTCAAGTACTAGGCCTGTGGCAGAGCTCTCATCTTTAAACCTTGCCTGTGGCAGAGGTCTCATCTTTAAACCCAAACTTTAATCAGAGCCAAGTCTGTGGAAGAGACTCGTTCCTTCCCAGAAGTTCTAAGTGGCGCTCTGGCTGCCAGGTTCGTGAAAGGGACCTGTCCAGGGGCACTTTACCCACTTCGGCTGAAGTGGCGACGAGGAAAGAGTTGCTGTAAAAGCAGGAATGCTTTTACTTATCCATAGCCTGATTCTGCGAAGTTCATTCTTCTTTCACCAACCTGTCCTGTCTACCTCAAGTTGACATGTTGGTCGTGTTGACCGGAGAAATAAAGCATTTGAAAACGTCAACCAACGGTCTGGACATTCTCTTACTTCTCTCATCACTACCATCACCCCTAACCAGCGGCTCCTCCGGGGGTAGTGCTACAAGAGTAACTTGGTTTAGGAGCAGTTTGCAAGACAAGCTAATTTTTTATTAATACATGTTGACTTGATATACAAGCGATGTCTTGATATAAGAGTAGCGTGATGTCACAACTGAGTATAAAAGAGAAGAGAGGCACCTCTAAGTGTAGCAATATGGTTATGTTTAATGAAGGTACAACATTTAGCATCATAGTGCTACACTTAGGAGGTGCTTCTCTTCTCTTTTATACTCTGTAGCTCCTGCTGGATTTTGCTTCTAATCCCCTTGGGGAGGCTTCCATTTGTGGATGGACATTTTATGGTTACACAGACTATCACATTGCTATAATCTTTTTATATGGACTATAAACTGAATGACTTATGAATAAATGGTTGTGGAACGAATCATCTGAGTTTCCATTATTTCTTATGGGGAAATTTGCTTTGATATACAAGTGCTTTGGATTACAAGCATGTTTTTGGAACGAATTATGCTCCCAATCCAAGGCTTTACTGTATATCCTATTATAACAGCCATGGTTTACAAAACTGGAAGTTGTGTGGTAGCTTGGGCAAAGCAGTCCTTGACTCGTATACTCGCTCCTTCAAGTAAACCGGTGCTTTGTGCTGGTGCATGAAGTCTTGGCACTTCTGGTTAGAGCCAAAGTTTGCACAACTATTCCTACCTTCTACACATTCCTATTGGCCAGTGGAACTAGCTTTCATAGTGATGGACCAAGAGTTGTGTGTGGGGCAGAGCTTAAAGGGGAGTTCCACCCACAATTTCACTTTTTAAATATAAATACCCCTGTAATACACAAGCTTAATGTAGTCTAGTAAAGTTAGTCTGTAAACTAAGGTCCGTTTTGTTAGGTTGTTACAGCATTTAGTTAGTTTATAATCTAGAAATAGACCGTGCCCATCTTAAGTGTGGGCATCATGAAGCCAGACTGTATGACTTCCTGGATTTCAGCCTTGCCGATCTCGCACATGCTCAGTGCTGCACAAGCGATGTAATAGGTTTCAGTCAGGTTTCCATAGCAACGGGAGTGTCAGAGGAAGTTGCCGCCCCTTCTCTATGCAAATAGGCTATTTGCAAGGACTACTGGGATACATGTCGCCTATCCCAGAAACCCTTGCGAATAGCTTTGTGACTTAATAGCCTAGGCTAATAAGGAGGAGGAAGTAATGAAGGACTACAAAATAAAGGTATTTACAAGCAACAAAACAAATAAAAATTGTCCATTCTGAACACTATGAGATTAGGGCATGCAGCACAGACAAACATAAAAAAATGGGTGGAACTCCACTTTAACATCAATCTGTGACATAACCCAGAAGCAGGGCCGCCATCAGGAATTTTGGGGCCCCTTACACAGCTTAAGGCATGGCCCTCCTGGAGCAGAGAACTGGGGGGGTGCTGTGAATTTAGAAGTTGGGGCAGGGCCGATCCGCCCTATAGGCTCACTATGCAAATGCAAGCCGCTTAGGGCCCCGCAAAGCTGCGGAGGGCTCCCCCAAATTACTAGAGGCCCCGCCTGGTGAGAAGTACCTCACCCCACTTCTCAACTCACTGGCTGCATGGGAGAAGAGGTAGAAGTCAGCACCCCCCGCTTCTCACTGTAATGTAAGATGTAATTTCCGACAGCAGAACACCCCCCCCCCGCTTCTCAACACTAATCTTTAATGTGACACCCCCCACGTCTCAACTTTAATGTGACATGTCATCTTCGGCAGCTCCCCCCCCCCCCCCCCCGCTTCTCAACTTTAATGTGACATGTAATTTTGCTTAGGGCCCCAGGGAGGTCAGGATCGGCACTGAGCGAGGGGGCCCAGAATTGAGAAATGGGGGGTGCCGTAAATTGAGAAGCAGGGGGGCTGCGAATTGAGAAAAAAACGGGGGGTTACGGCCGGGCCCCTGGGGACCATCAGGCCCCTTGCAGGTGTACTGCCTGTACCCCCCTGATGGCGGCCCTGGCCAGAAGTGTTGAAGGTTTGCTTACCAGAATGGTGCAGCATTTGAACACAACAGGATGGTTTTGAAGTATGCTGGAGTAGATACCTACACTTCATTCCTGCAGCATGGCACCTTCTTCTCTCCATAATTAGTCTTTTTAAACGATTGTCTGAGGCCCCGTACACACTCGGCAGAATTCAGCCAGAAACTCGATCGGAGCTGGATTCTGCCGAGAAACTCGGTCGTGTGTACACTTTTCACCGAGGAAGCCGACGTTGTTCAATGAGGAAAGTCGGCCCGCAGAACTCGACAAGGAACTCGATGTGTTTGGCACGTCGAGTTCCTCGGACGTGTGTACGGGGCCTCATCCTTTTACTCATCTTGTGCTGTCACGCAGCTTTTACTGTCTAGCAGTTATTACATGTTATGTTACTATGTTTATTTGGTATGATCCTAACCCCCCTGCTGTTCTGGCTAGTTTGGTTGCTCCCACCCACCATTTCCTGCTCTAAACCCCATCTTTGCTTAGTTGCTTGAAAAGTCTGCAGAGTGTGGGAGCTGTGTATCTTCATTGCAAATTTACCTATGGAAAAGCCTCTATGTTTATATCCTTGTTATCTTGAAGCATAAAGAAGCATTGGAAAACACCTCTGGAGTCTTTATTCATTGAGTAAGCTGTCTGTTAAAGTCATCATTCAACCTGCTGCATACATCCTTACAGACTGGGTCTACAAGAAGCTTGTCACAGGTACAACCGATGCTTGAAACAGAACAGTAAATTTCCAGTAAATTTCCAGAAGAATCCATCACACAGCTATCTCTGCAGCTTCAGAAACGTGAGTAACCACGTGTGTGTGTGAAGAACAAACATCCTAACACAGGATACCATCTGCAGGCTGTGCACTGAGAGTTAGGCCTGTGTGTGACTCCTGCAGCCACCATTACTCTGTGTATGAAGCCAGCCTTCTACTGAATGCTCCATAACTGTTCACTGCCAGGGACTTTTGCCTTTATTGGGGAGCAATAAGTACCTTTTGAACTGCTCAAAGACTGTATCATAGCTTCATCAAGTCCCTAGGATTTATCATCGTCAAGCTGTTTTTGGTTGTGAATCCAATACCTGAATCTACTGAAATAACTGTGTATTCCTGCCTGTATAAAGTGATAGTGAGCTGAGCCATCCAGTCTGAAACAGTTGCAGCACTAGATGTCACAAATATCCAGCTCCTCAGTTCAATCTGCCTAATATCAGAAGTCACTACAGAGCTCAGCTCTGGCAGATTTGTAACAAGACACCAAAACTACAGCACTTGTCATTATGTCTGACAGAGATCCCACAGAGTCACCTGCATTTAACCAAGATAAAGCAGACTCCTTACTTCATTCTGCTCGTCCCGCTAGAGGCCCTCATCCATCCTTGAAGGCAAGAGAGGTTTATGAAGAAAGTAAGGAAGAAACATCTAGTAACCTGACTGCATTATGGCATAAGACTTTAAGTTGTATAAAAACCGCTAATGAAACTAGCAACAATCCTGAGCAATTGAACACTGCTCTCTCAAGGGTTAAGAAGGCATTTGAGAATTATAAAAGACTTTCTGAAAAGTTCTATTCCCTATTGTCACTTTCCAGCATGGAGGAAGCCGCAGTGGAATTAAAGGACTTTACTTCTACTGACCAGCAGAGGCATAGCACATATCTTGAAGCAAAGGCACAGATAGAAGGTAGATTAGCACAGCTACATGAAACTACATCCTGTAAATCTACTTCTTCCAGACACTCAGGAAAATCTTCTAGATCTGCCCGCTCCTATCATAAATCCTCTTCTAAGTCACTGCGGTCCTGCTCTGTAAGGTCAACGCTGAGCGACCAAATAGTCAAAGCTCGCCAGAAGGTCGCAGCAGCCCAGGTTCAAGCCGCCTGCTCTAAAAGAGAAGCAGCCATCAAAGCAGAAGCTAAACGCATTCAAGCAGAAACAGAGGCTCAGCTAGAAATCCTTCAGAAGAGTAAAGAAAAGGAAGTAGCATTGGCGGAATTATCCGTCTTGGAACAAGCCCTATTGGAAGAAGAAGGAGCAGCTTGTCCCAGCTTAACTGCTTGTCAAGACCCCATTGAAAGGACCCTACAGTTCGTCTTAAGCCAGAACCACGACATCACAGTCCCACCTACAGTTGGAGATTTTTCTCATCATCATCCAGCATGTGGACCAGAAGGCAACGTGTCACAAAATCAAGCTGGTCAACTAGACACACCTGCTAACAGAGACACTCCGCAACTATCGCATGTCACAAAATCAAGTGAGTCAACCTACGCGGCTCACGTGCCACCGCAACCCTATGCGAATAGAGATTACAAGGGTATAGCAAAAGACTACAGGATGAACTCTATGACCCCTGTGATACAGTTCTCTTCAACTTCAAATGCTCAGAGACCTTCAGACATCAGACCCTTACCTAGATTGAACCCATCTGCAACACTTTTCGCTCCACCAACCAGCCAACTTCAGATACCAACCATGGCACAAGTCGGCGCACCATCTATAAAAACTGAAGGCATCAACGCTACGGAGCTCAGCAAGAGTATGGCTTTACAAGAATTGATCACAACTGGACTGTATAAATTTGATGACCGCCCAGAGAACTACAGGAGTTGGAGATCTACATTTAAGGCGGTAATCAAGAGCTTGCCCGTTGAACCTCAAGCAGAACTCGATTTACTAATAAGGTATTCGGGGCGACAATCTTCAGAACAAGTAAAGAGACTTAAATCTGTTTACATCTATAACTTTAACGCAGGCCTTGATGCTGCCTGGGAACGTCTAGATCAAGACTATGGGAGTCCCGAAGTCATTGAATCTGCCTTATTCCAGAGACTAAATGACTTTCCTAAGATCTCTGTTAAGGACAATCATAAGCTTAGAGAGTTAGGCGACCTCCTTCATGAACTTGAAATTGCTAAGCTAGATCCTAGTTTACCAGGTCTTAGCTATTTAGACACTGCTCAGGGCGTGAATCCTATTGTAGCAAGGTTGCCTAGTTATCTTCAGGGAAAGTGGACTAGTGTAGGATCAAAATATAAGTATGAACATCATGTTTCCTTCCCTCCCTTTTCTTATTTTGCAGAGTTTGTGCGGAAGGTTGCAAAATCCAAGAATGACCCAAGCTTCTTCTATCCAGATACAACCACCACTCCTTTAACCACTTCAAGGGGTATTGCCACCAACAGTAAGTTCAAGGATTTAAAGTATCCTATTGCCGTGAGGAAGACAGAGGTAGCATCCAACGTCTTGGCTACAGGCATTAAGGCAAGCAATCTCAATCAACAGTGTCCTATCCATAATGCGCCACATTCTCTGTCCAGATGCCATGCATTTAAGGACAAGCCTATTGAAGAACGCAAGTCATTTCTCAAAGAGCATAATATCTGTTTCAAGTGTTGTGCATCCTCCGATCATTTAGCAAGAGACTGTAAGATCACCATCAGATGTTCTCTGTGCAACAGTGCCAAACATGTGGACGCTCTTCATTCAGACCTGTTCAAAAGGAAACCTTCACCCGGCAGCAACCCCAAGCCTACATCAGATGATGGCGGGGAGAGAACTGAGCAACACGCCAACCCCGTAACCACAAGGTGTACAGAGGTATGTGGAGAAGGGCTTCATAGCAAGTCTTGTAGCAAGATATGTCTTGTAAGGGTTTTTCCTGAAGGATGCCCACAAAATTCCATAAAAATGTATGCCATACTCGACGATCAGAGCAATCGCTCATTGGCCAGTCCAGAATTCTTTGACCTATTCAACATTCATGGAGAGGCCTGGTCCTATACCTTGCAGACATGTGCAGGAAAGATCAATACTTCTGGAAGAAGAGTCCATGGCTTCATAGTGGCATCAGAATATGAGGACATAGAGTTTCCTCTTCCAACTCTAATCGAATGTGATCAGCTACCGAACAACAGAGAAGAAATCCCCACACCAGAGGCTGCACGTCATTACCCCCATTTAAGCCACATTGCTGACTACATTCCACCACTTAACAAGGATGTTAAGATCTTGATTCTACTAGGGAGAGACGTTCCTAGAGTCCATAAAATAAGAGAGTTATGTAACGGTCCAGACGATGCTCCTCAGGCCCAGAAACTTGATCTTGGATGGGTGATAATAGGAGAAGTCTGTTTAGATCAACCTCACAAGCTCTTGGATGTAGCTTCCTACAAAACCAATGTTGTCTATCGGTCAATGAAATGTCCATCGCATTATTATGCGAAGGAAAGACTTGATTTTAAAAACGAAGTTCCATATCAAGCACTCCAAGGTATAAACTGCAAGCTCACTTCTCAGAAGGACCTTGGTGATTCAGTGTACCAGACTACTTGCGATGACAACAAGATTGCCCCTTCAGTCGAAGATAAGGAGTTCATCAAGATTATGGATGAAGAATTCTTCAAGGACAATTCCAACAGTTGGGTAACTCCAGTACCCTTCCGAGTACCAAGGCTTACTCTCCCTAACAATCGAGGACAAGCTTTAACCAGATTTGCTGCACTTAAGAAAACTCTCTGTAACAAACCAGAGATGCAAGAGCACTTTCTAGCATTTATGCAGAAGATTTTAGATAACCTTCACGCTGAACCAGCACCAGACCTGTTGCCTAAATGGGAGAAATGGAGAAACTCCATGAAAGTACTGAAAGAACTTAATATCCCACGCTGCTATTCACCCACTTCAACTTCAAGGAGTCTGAGGAAAGAGATTCACGTCTTTTGTGATGCATCTACCGAGGCTATAGCGGCTGTGGCTTATCTCAAGATCATAGATCCCTCCGGGAGATCCTATGTCGGTTTTCTACTAGGAAGAGCCAAGTTAGCTCCAAAACCTGCTCACACTATTCCAAGATTAGAATTGTGTGGCGCAACCCTAGCTGTTGAAGTCGCAGAATTCCTGCAAAATGAAATGGACTCTGAAATTGATCAGGTTAAGTACTACACCGACAGCAAGGTCGTACTTGGCTACATATGCAACAGCGTAAGGAGGTTCTATGTGTACATGGCTAACAGGGTAGAACGAATAAGAAAAGTCAGTAGACCTGAACAATGGAACTATGTCCCAACTGGTTTGAATCCCGCAGACATTGCAACGAGGTCAGTGTCAGCAGTTGTCCTCACGCAAACCATTTGGTTTTCAGGACCCAAGTTTTTATCGGACCAGTCTTCTACAAACTCAAAAGAAGATATAGATTTCCACCTGGTGGATCCAGATACTGATCCAGAAATCCGCCCTGAAGTGATAACATTGAGTTCCAACATCTGCTCAAGAAGAAACTTGGAAGCGAGACAATTTAAACGTTTCTCTTATTGGAAAAGATCAGTCAAGACTATAACAAGATTGAGACATATTGCCCAGACTTTCCGCAAGCCCAATCAGACATCGTCTTGTCATGGATGGCACACTTGCAAGGAGTCACCCAATGCGTTAGAGTATGAGAACGCAGAATTGTTCGTCATACGTCTTGTGCAAGAAGAAGTCTTTGCAGAAGAGATTAAATGCTTGAGAGGAAATAGACCAGTCTCAAAGAGTAGCCCACTATTCAAACTGAATTCAATAATCGACAACGAAGGCATGCTTCGAGTCGGTGGACGACTAAATAAGTCAAACCTGCTAAAAGACCAGCAAGCTCACCGGATTCAGTGGCCAGTTGGACTTATTACAAAGGCCATCACCAGTGATGATGGAAGAGTCCGAAGTGTGGAAGTCAGGATCGTTAAGGATGGGGCTTCAAAAACCTTCCTGAGACCAGTCACAGAGACAGTCCTAATAATGCCTGCTTCCAAAAATTCTGATTCAGTGTTATGTGAAGGAGTCACTTAGGACCTTTAATATAGCTAGCTTTTAGACTTGAGAAGGCTAGATAGCATGTTACTGTATGCAATGTTAATAATATGTAAAAGAAAAACAATGTAGAGTATAGTGGTATCTCACGATACCAGGCGGGGAGTGTGCTGTCACGCAGCTTTTACTGTCTAGCAGTTATTACATGTTATGTTACTATGTTTATTTGGTATGATCCTAACCCCCCTGCTGTTCTGGCTAGTTTGGTTGCTCCCACCCACCATTTCCTGCTCTAAACCCCATCTTTGCTTAGTTGCTTGAAAAGTCTGCAGAGTGTGGGAGCTGTGTATCTTCATTGCAAATTTACCTATGGAAAAGCCTCTTGTTATCTTGAAGCATAAAGAAGCATTGGAAAACACCTCTGGAGTCTTTATTCATTGAGTAAGCTGTCTGTTAAAGTCATCATTCAACCTGCTGCATACATCCTTACAGACTGGGTCTACAAGAAGCTTGTCACAGGTACAACCGATGCTTGAAACAGAACACATCTTCTATTTGCTCTCTTGCTTCTCCACTTGTCTGCAAGAGTGAAGTGAAATATCTAATACTTCTGGTTACAATGAAGATACTTGTACATTAGGAGCACACCCTTTATTCAGTGCTTAGTGCCAGGATGAAAACTACTTTGGCAACTGGACATGGTGGGAACCGTCATTGTGGGAAACGAGAACTTGACTGGTTTGTACTGCCACGATTTTGTAAATGAGTGAAAGAACTTTTAATGCAAAGACCTGTGTGTGCATGTACCTTGATTTTGCATTGTTATGAGTCACGAGGATGTGATTCACTTTACTTACAAAATGCGGTGCTGGGTGCCAATTTCCAGGCCCAAGAGAGATCACCTGGGGTCAATAACCCTTAGCCCAGTGTAAGCTCAAACAAGATAGCAAACAGTGGTGTAGCGGAAGAAAGGACTGTCATATTTGAATCATAGGTCATAGGTGCCTCATGGACACTGGCAGATGCTGGCTTCTACATTTCTTAGCCCCAAACAGATGGATGACCCAGGAAGAAATCCAAAACCTCACTTCTCCACCCTTAGATGCTTAGGGCCAGATTCACGATCGAGTTACGCTGGCGTATTTATTGATACGCCGCGTAATTTAAAAGTTGCGCCGTCGTATCTCTGCACGGTATTCTGGGAACAAGATACGCCTGAAATATGGCTTTAACCGACCGACGTAAGTCTTAGTACGCCGTCGTATCTAGGGTGCATATTTACGCTGGCCGCTAGGGGCACTTCCATCGATTTACGCGTTGAATATGTAAATGAACTAGATACGCCGATTCACGAACGTACTTGTGCCCGCTACGCCGTTTACGTAAGGCTTATGTCTGGCATAAAGTTACCCCTGCTATATGAGGCGTAGGTAATGCAAAGTATGGACGTCGGCAAGCGTATCTTTTTACATCGTTTACGTAAGTCGTACGTGAATGGGGCTGTGCGTAGGTTACTTTCACGTCACAGGCATTGGGCCTGGAATATCTTAGGGAGTAAATTCGATGTGATACTGAGCATGCACGCGCATGCGCCGTACGATCGGCGCTTCATTTACATGGGGTCGCGGCTAATTTCCATACAACATGCCCACCTCTTCCACATTTGAATTTTGCGGGCTTACGCCGGCCCACTTACGGAGCAAGTGCTTTGTGAATACTGCACTTGCCCCGTCTAAGTTGTGGAGGCGTAGCGTAAATAGGATACGCTACGACCGCACAAAGTTGCATGTGCGAGATCTGCAAGGCTGAAATCCAGGAAGTCATACAGTCTGGCTTCATGATGCCCACACGTAAGATGGCCCCAGTCAATTTCTATTTTATAAAGTGTCTAAATGCTGTAACAACCTAACAAAACGGACCTTAGTTTACAGACTAACTTTACTAGAATACATTAAGCTTGTGTATTACAGGGGTATTTATATTTAAAAAGTGAAATTGTGGCCGGAACTCCGCTTTAATTTATTTGTCTACTTACAAGAATATACTGAGTCCTGTTGTCCCCAACTAGGACCGACAGGGTGCTCTTTAAGGCAGGGCAAAAGGGGGCAGCTGCCCTGGACCCTGTCATTGTTGTGGGGCCCAAAGCAGCTGCCCCAGTTTAAATTCCCTTGTCCCTTGAAGTATTAGTCCTGCGCTGTTCCCCCGATATCTCTGTGTAAAGTGCTGCTACTAATGCTGCCCTATTGTGTACAGATGACTCACCTGCAAACCTTGTGTTTACATGTAAATAACCGTCATTCATATGCAAATAACGAGAGCATTTATATGTAAATAGCGGTGGCTGGCAGAATTGATATGTAAATAAAGGCAGCATTCATATGTATATCATGCCCCTCTGCAGTGAGGAGATGATGTGCTGTAACCTCTAGCAACCAATCAGTGAGCAGTATTACTGTACAGTAAGCTCTAGCAATCAATAAGCAGAAATCATTTGCTGTAACCTCTAGAAACTAATCAGTGAGCCGTAATGTGTGCTGTAACCTCTAGCAACCAGTCAGTAAGTGGTAATGATATGCTTTAACCTCTGGCAACCAATCGCAATCGCTTCCTGATCTGATACAGTAAACTGATTTTAAGTCTAGCTGATATTTATTGTATGTTTTAGAGCAGGTGGAGAGCAAAATTGCATGGTGGTGTCAAGGATTGATTTTCTGACACAATTTCAGGATTAAACCCATTCTGCCGGTTGACCCAAATCAATATGGTGAAATATGCAGACCAGACAAAAAATCTACATCTCACCTTTTTTCAGCGTCTCAGCCAGCATAGAGAGGGGGGCTATGGCCCGCACAGCTTCTTATTATTAACAATATGACATCACAAAACATATGCATTCTCATTGCTCAGTCCACACATCCCAGCCCCCTTATTACACGCCCCCTGTGACGTCTGTACTTGGCATGGAGCCCTCATAGGTTAGTTCACATAAAGGGTGGTCTCTTCCTACAAGTCCATTTATGGTATGGGGGCTCTCTTAGCATGAACAGTCCACGTGTAAAGTTTCTTTCACAATCGCCATGTTTGTTTCCTGAGTGAATACAAGAAGAAGGGGGAGGAGGGGTGGAAGTCCATATTTGGAAACAGTTCTCTGGTCACGAGACACAAATTCCTTCAGTGGGATGGAGACAGGGAGGAGGGTTTGAAAGATGAGAAGCAAAAGGGGAGAAAATGCCAGCTGAACTCTCCTTTGTCCCTTTTCCAATGCTGAGTTATAACTTCTTTAAAACATCATATCTGATATAAAATCCTCAAGGAAAACAAACACTATTGTGATACATATTTTTCACTCATGCATATATATAGATAATGAATATAAGAAGAGAAAACCTCTCTGTGGTTCCAACAAAAGACCCAGCCTAACATAAAATAGTAATTTTAGTATAATCTATCACAGTGGGGCCCCCAAGAATTTTTTTTGCCCAGGGTCCAATCAATATTAAAGGCAGCCCTGAGGACCACCTGTAGAGTTCAGCCACCATGCCTGCCTTTCTTAGCTGAAGATGCTTGTCAATTACCTTGACATGATAATCTATTACCCAAGAGACCCTCTTCTCTAGATCTCTAAAACCCTCCTGCATGTGCATACGGCTGCATCCCTCCCTTAAATGGCCCCTCTAATACTTTTCCCCTTTCCCCCCACACCTGTTCTTCCTTCAGCCTCTCATTTCTTCCCTTCTCTGTAGGGTTCCTCTCTCACCACTTTGCTCTCATGCCTTTGCTCTAATCAACAATTACTGCACACTAACATTTCTTAGTGATCCCACCCCTGTATTTTAGTTTCAAAGGGTTTATATAAAGAAAACATTGGACGACACAAATGCAGACCACCGTCTTTATTTCAAATGATGGAAAAATCTCCAACAGGCTGTAGAGGAGCTCAGCATAATTTTGTAAATGTGAACTATGAATATATGTCTTGAACGCTATGAAATAATAATTTTTCCTTGACTTCCATTGTCCATAGTAATGTATTGTCTCACCCAGCATTGTTTGGGAGGTGTTTATGGAAGCATTTGTTTGTACTTCAGTAGAGTCCTAAATAAAAAAAATTAAATAAATTAAGGTGAGCAAATAAATACATTTTATATCAAGTGATTGCCAAACTAACAGATCCATACATACACTGTTAAATTACTGTATGTCTGGCCTTTAGGGTTAACCAGCTGCCATCTTTTATTCAAGCATCATGCACCCCAACCGACCACTTTGAGCCTACTATATCACTGGAGGGTGCTGTTCACATGCCGTGGGTATGTTGGGTTGACGTACGGCACTCCCTGTACCAGGCTGGTTGACAGGCTCAGGGCCGCCATCAGGGGGGTACAGGCAGTACACCAGTAAGGGACCCGGCGGTCCCCAGGGGCTCGGATGGCATCCCCCTTTTTTTTTTCGTTAGCACCCAAACCCCCCCCCCCAGACCTCTAAGGGGCCCGGTGGTCCTCATGGCACTGGATGGCATTCCCCTTTTCTTTTTTTTTTCGTCAGCACCCAAAGCCCCCCTGACCTCTATGGGGCCCTCTGGTCCCCAGGGCCCCGGATGGCATCCCCCTTTTTTTTTGTCAGCACCCAAAGCCCTCTCGACCTCTAAGGGGCATGGATGGCATCCCCCTTTTTTTCCATCAGCACTCAAAGCCCCCCCGACCTCTAAGGGGCCTGGTTGTCCCCAGGGTCCCTTTTTTTTATTTTTTTCATTTTTATTTGTTCGCCAGCACCCAAAGCCCCCCCAACCTTAATTCTGTGGATTCTACCCCCCACTTCTCAACTTGTTTCACCCCCCGCATTGCGACTGCACCCTCCCCCCCCCCCAGTTTTCTGCTTCCCTGGACAGGCTACACCCCTGACTTTTGAATTAACAAGTGTGGACTTTGCCTTACCTCTACTCCTTTATGAAGGCTACAGGGATGGACAGACAGGCTGCAAAGTGTTTGAACTTTTCAACGTCCTCAGGTTTCACAAGGCCAGATTTAGCTATAAGAGATGTGAATGGTTAAACTCTGCAGGAGAACAGTTCAAAATCAATATTACCAATTACACAACAAATAGGCGAATGTACACAAGGTGATAAGATGTGCTGGCTAAAATCTTTTGGGAATAACATATTTAACTACCATATTGACTATACACTATGAGTTATGCCCCGTACACACGATTGGAAATTTCTACAGCAAAATTCCAATGTGTGCTTTTGAACGGAAATTCAGACCTTGTGTATGCTCCATCGGACATTTGCTGTCGGAATTTCCGCTGACAAAAGATTGAGAGCTGGTTCTCAAATTTTCAGACGGAATAAATCCCTATCGGAAAATCCGATCATCTGTAGCAATTCTGACGCGTGCTCAGAAACAATTCGATGCATGCTCGGAAGCATTGAACTTCATTTTCGCGGCTCGTCGTAGTGTTGTATGTCACGCGTTCTTGACAGTCCAAAGTTCAGAGAACTTTTGTGTGACCGTGTGTATGCAAGGCAAGCTTAAGCGGAATTCTGTCGGAAAAAACATCCAAGGTTTTTCCGGTGGAAAAACTGATCTGGTGTACACGGCATTAGATTAAGGTTTCAAACCTTTTACTACCAGCAATGTATGTCATAAGTCGATAGCAGCAGGGGGCTTTACATCTCTACAGGCGACTGTCTGCTTTTAAGCAAAAGTGATCTGGCAACTATACATCTGTGTCCTTCAGACACAGCTGATTACAGATTGTGGTAAAGGGCCAATCACAGGGGCCTTTTACTATGTGATCAGCTGTGTCCAATCAGCTGATCACATGTAAATAAACTTGTCAATTATTGGCATTCCTTTCCTCACGCTCTGTCACAGCGTGAGGAGAGAAGAGCCGGCAACTGGCAAGTGTGGCAGGGGACATTTACACAGATAATCAGGGCACTGATCATCAGTGACCTGAGGATCAGTGCAGCCCCATTAGTGGCAATCAGTGCTGCCTATCAGTGCCCGTCAGTGACACCTATCAGTTCCCATCAGCAGCCTCATCAGTGCCCATCAGTGCTGCCTCATCAGTGCCCATCAGTGCTGCCTATCAGTGCCCATCAGCGCCACCTATCAGTGCTGCCTCATCAGTGCAGCCTATAAGTGCACAGCAGTAACATAGAAATATTACTTATTGAGGATATTATAACAGAAACTAAGAAACAACATTTTTTTTTCAAAATGATTACTTTTTGTTTGTTTAGCAAAAAAAAAAAAAAAACTATGGTGATTAAATACCATGAAAGGAAATCTTTGTATGTCTTAACATTTTTTAAACATTTAATTTGGGTACAGTGTTGCACGACTACGCAATTGTCATTCAAAGTGCGACAGCATTGAAAGCTGAAAATTGGCCAGTTCAGTGTTCTCAGCTGCTGCTAAGTCTGATAGCTCCATCTGTTTTCCAGAGAGCTGTGAGAATGTTCTGGAACATAGGTGTGTAGTTATGCAGTTGGCAGTATGAATGTTGATACAGCCATTGCCAATCCCAAGGAGCAAAGCCCTGAAGACTGCTGGGAGTCTGTATATATTCTCTGAGCAAACTGTTTGCTGTTCGTGAGGCCTTAGGTGGGTGACCTGAGGGCCTAGATGCTGACTCTAAGGAGAGCTGACTGAGGGTTTGTCTGCTGAAAATCTAGTCTGGTATCACTCGAGAAAGGTGTCGCTTGGAAGTTGGAAGGAGGCAACCGGCATTCCCTGGACTGCTGAGAGATCTTAGAGACTTTTTGGCTGCTGCTACCCCTTTCGTGCTAGAGAGTCAGCTGTGTATTTGTCAAAGGGGACATCGGCTGATGTCCTCAAGTGACTATGCTCTTTTTGCTCTAAAGAAAGAAGCTTGTGTGCTTTAACTGCTTCTACTAAAAAGGAGCTCAGTCTATCAAGTTTTCTGTGAAGGGACTCTGTTCTTAGTGCCCTAAAGGAAGAAGGCTGCTATCAACTACTTCTTTCACCAACCAAGTCCACAGTTTGCCATATGTAAGGACTTCTGCTTCAGTTTTACAGAAAGGAGTTCACTGTCCTCAACCTGTACATAGTTTCTGTTTTTGAAGAATCTCACTCAATCCTCTCAACCAGTGTTGCCAACCGACCTTATTTTTACAGGCAGTTCGTAAAAACGGGTAAAAATAGCCAATATCGGTTCGGCTTGTAACTGCGCATGGAGATTGGAGGCAGGGGGTGATGGTGGCTGCGATGGCACCGCAGAGGGGGATGGAGGCAGGGGGCAATGGAGGCAGAGGGAGATTGGAGGCAGGGGGTGTTAGTGGCAGGGGGTGATTTGAGGCAGGGGGTGTTGGTGGCACCGCAGAGGGGGATGGTGGAATCACAGAAGGTGGGGATGGAGACAGGGGTTGTTGGTGGCACCGCAGAGGGGGATGGAGGCAGGGGACGATGGAGGCAGGGGGTGATTGGAGGCAGGGGGCCTGGGGGAGATTGGAGGGAGGGGGAGATTGGAGGCAGGGGGAGATTGTGGCACCGCAGAGGGGGGTGAAGGCAGGGGGTGTCGGTGTTGATCGCGACCACCAGGCACGCGCCGGGCACGTGCACGGGAGTCAGGGACGAGCAGGGGGCGCGCGTACCCCTATTGGCTGCTGAGCGAGGTGACATATAGCTACGTGCTCTCACCCAGCAGAGCCGACCTGCTGCCGTAAAACTGCGGCAGCTGGTCGGCAAGCAGTTAAACAACCATCTCCTCCTCCTAGTAACTAGGTTTCCATAAAATTCTCAATCCTGAACATTCCTAAAAACATGCTAAAAAAAAAGATGCTCCAAAGCTGCCGGTAAATGTTCATGTTCAGGAGTGAATGCTGACTGAATCCAAGGATCTAACAATACGTGTTGAATATTAATGTCAGATTGACAATATGTGGTTGATAAATGATGGATCTATTATATTGATAAATCCGTATGCTCCACTACCTCCTGGGAGGTATAATTGAGCTCTTGATTGGATCTACATTAACTATTGCATGTTTTATATAGGGAACGGATTGGTATAATAAACAGTTTGAGCATTTCTATATATTTATGCAGTTATTAGGTACTTTCTACAAAATTTGGGTTGCTATCTATCCAATTCTATATACAGCGGGAAAAATAAGTATTGAACACGTCACTATTTTTCTAGGTAATTATGTTTCTAAAGGCACTGTTGACATGAAATTTTCACCACATGTTGGTAACAACCCATGCAATTCATACATACAAAGAAACCATAACAAATAAGTTCAGAAATCAGGTAATGTGTAATAAAATGGAATGACACGAACGCGGTGATGTCATCGACTACGACAAGCCGGTGTCTCGTCACATTCGATTCCGTAGCTGCCATCTTGCTTCACCCCACACTAATGTTGTATAAACATGGAACAAGGTATGGGACGTTGTATGCTACTGCGCATGCGTTGAAGTGTTATTGAGCATGCACGGCTTTTCTACTCTGCAGGTAATCATACAGACGACCGGTTTTCTCTGCAGGAAACACTCTGCTGGGAAACTTGACGGGAAAATAGAGAGCAGGGTTGTCTATTTTCCTGTAGGGATTTCCGGCTGTTTTCCTGACGGGAAAACTGCTAGGGAGCATACACACGGCCGGGATTCCTGGCCAAATGCTCTCTTTGCAGTTTTCCTGCCGAGAAAACTGGTCGTGTGTACAAGGCTTCACACAAGAAACATCTCATGATGGGTTAAAGCAAAGAGCTCTCTCAAGACCTGCCAAACCTTATTGTTGAGAAACATACTGATGACATTGGTTACATAAGGATTTCTGAAATTCGGAATGTTCCAGTGAGCACTGTTGGGGCCATAATTCTGAATTGGAAACAACATCATTTCACCATATACTGGCCACGACCAGGTTCTCCTCATAAGATTTGTGACAGAGGAGTGAAAAGAATTATCAGAAGAGTTGTCCAAGAGCCAAAGACCACTTGTGGAGAGCTTCAGAAAGACCTGGAATTAGCAGGTACAATTGTTTCAAATAAAACGTAAATAAAATAAATAAAAAAAGTAATGCACTCAACAGCCATGGCCTGTATGCACGCTCACCACACAAGACTCCATTGCCTAAAAAAAAGCATGTTAAAGCTTGTTTAAAGTTTGTTGCACAACATTTAGACAAGCCTGTGAAATACTGGAAAAATATAGTCTGGTCAGATGAGACCAAAATTAAACTCTTTGGATGCCATAATACACACCATGTTTAGATGTCAAATGTTTGCACGTCACCCCAAAAACACCCCCATACCAACTGTGAAATTTGGAGGTGGGAACATCATGGTGTGGGGATTTTTCTCAATATACGGTACTAGCAAACATCATATCATTGAAGGATGAATGAAAAAATATACCAAGACATTAAAAATCACAAGACAAGATACAAATCTGCTGCCATCTACCAGTAGGGTGAATATTTCAGCAAGACAATGATCCGAAACACAAAGCCAAGGAAACTCTCAATTGGTTTCAAAGAAAGAAAATAAAGCTGCTAGAATGGCCCAGCCAATCACCTGACTTGAATCCAATAGAAAATCTATGGAGTCCATAGAGGAGGCCCACGGAACCTTCAAAATTTGAAGACTGTGTGGAAGAACGGGCCAAAATCACATCTGAGCAATGCATGTGACTAGTTTCTCCATACAGGAGGCATCTTGAAGCTGTCATTACCAACAAAGGATTTTGTACCAAGTATTAAATACATTTCAGTTAGCGTGTTCAATAGCATGTTGCGTCATTCCATTTAAATCTCATGTCAATAGCACCTTTAGAAATATATTTACCTAGAAAAATGGTGACCTGTTTAATACTTATTTTACCCGCTGTATTTATTGGTCTCTCTCTGTAGTAGTCACAATTTCAAATGTGGTTGTGTGTACTTAGTTTAATATAAATAATAAATAGTAGACAAGAGGAATAGAATGCCTAGCTTAAAGTGTAAGTAAACCCCCCAATCGTTTTCAGCCAAGGAAGCTGCCATCTTTGCCTCTGTTTAATCTACAGCTATCATGATGGTGTACATGTGATCAGTTCTGACAACAGCCATTGGATGGTTTGACAGTTTGGTTGAGAGCACAACCAATGGAAGTGTTACATTTCTGGCACATGCCGTAAATGAAACTGTTTCACGGATGGGTTTACTTGCCAACTTAGTTTACAGCAGCTCTCAACTCTTCTTTTTGTGAGATGAAACAAAAATGTTTCCTATCTTTTTCATTATCCAACACAAAAGGCAGTGACTGATGGTTTTGCCTGTTATCACCACTTGCTATCTGATGTACACTGATGCCTAGAACACACGACCGGTTTTTCCGTCGGATAAAAAAACAATGGTTTTTCTGATGGAATTCCTGTCAAGCCTGCCTTGCATACACACAGTCATACAAAAGTCCGGTGAACTTTTGACTGCCAAGAACGCGGTGACTGAAAAGACTGCGATGAGCCGAGAAAATTAAGTTCAATGCTTCTGAGCATGCGTTGATTTATTTCCGAGCATGCACTTTTTTTACCCGTCGGAAACCATACAGACAAATGGTTTTCCCGCCAGGATTTTTTCCTGCTCTCTTTTTTTGTCTAGCAGTTTTCCCATTGAAAAAACTGCGATGGAGCATACACAGGGCCAGTATTCTGCCGATGAAGGACCCCCCTGTACTGCGCAGGCGCGGCGCTTGTGCAGTACGAAACTCAACGGAGCGGCCGAAAATGTTGAGCTGAGAGTAAGCTTTACAGTACACAGCGCTTGCGCAATGACTATGACACATGCCGCACGCTCCCGATGCTAGTGCTACTCTGCAAGGTGCGGGGGTGATTTTAGCAATAAAGTACACGTCTTAGCGGGGTGTGTTAAAACAAATAAAGGGCAGGTTTTGCAATGTTGAGCATCCCCTGTACCTGTAACCATTCTGTGGTGATGGGGTTAAGTCATAAGCATAATAACAATAAACTGTAAGAAGCAGAGCTTTTTTTCTCAGAAAATAGGTGCAGGAACTCAACCACAACCCCGTTCAGATTTCACAAACAGTAGAAGGGTATCAAAGGGGCATTAAATACCAGAATGCATTACATACAGAGTGCAGAGTTCAGGGGGGTTACACACAGAGTGCAGAGCTGTCACTTGTAAACACAGAAACCAGACTTCTGTGTTTACAAGTGATTGTGGTGAGCAGGCACCAAAGGGTCTGAGCCAAAGGTGGTGGAACTGAGTTCCCCCAAGTTCCCCCTGAAAAAAAGCCCTGGTAAGAAGTATTGAAATTGAGCCTTAAACATTGAACTACCCGCTCTTATCATCTCTGTCCATCATTTTAAAATACTCTTTTGTGAGTTAAATATTTTGTGGAAATCCCGCCCATCAACATTGCAAAACCAGCCCTTCATTTGTTTTAACGCCCCGCTAAGTCGTGTACTTTATTGCTAAAATCACCCCCGCCCCTTGCAGCGCAGTAGCACTAGCATCGGGAGCGTGCGGCATCGTCTGGCACAATGTCATTGCGCAGGCGCCGTGTAGAGCTGACTCGCAGCGCTACATGTTTGGCTATTTTCGGCGGCTCCGCGCTGCGCCTGCGCAGTACAGGGGGGGTCCTTATCCGCCGGGGTACCTTTTTTGGCAGGACATTGGGATTTCAGACGAAAAGCTCTCATAGCAGTTTTCCCGTCGGGAAAAAACGGTCGTGTGTACGAGGCATGGGAGTGTTGGAGAAGCCCTGCAGAGTTCTCAGCATACATCAGATGCAGGAGGTGGTAAGATGAGACATGAATATTATTGCTCTATTCTTTTATTACCATTTAATATATTGTTAACAATCATAATGAGAACGTGATTAGATACTTACTAAATAGGACAAGAAACATTTTGTCTTGTTGTGCATTTCCAACCCAGGTCAGCAGGGAATCTTCCACAAGATCATAAAATCTCATCTCCATCGTGATCTCATCTCCTGGACAGATACAACATGTTGAATGAAAAGCTGGACATTTAATATTAACACATCATCTGTCTGAGCTGTAATCTCATTTTACCTTTTGCATATTGTAGCCGTCTCTCCTGTATCTTCACCGCCTTACTCTTCCTGCAGTTAAACAAAACTGAAATCATTTTATATTTTGCTTTTGCTTAACATGTAACAAATTTAGTTTACAGCAGTCATATGATTCCTCATTAGTTACTGTATTTATCTGCGTATAACACGCACGGGCGTATAACACGCACCTTAACTTTAGGAGGACATTTTTTGTGAAAAAACTTTACACCCCCGCCCCCCGGCATAATACACAAACCCCCTGCATAGAACACGGACCCCCTGCATAGTACACAGACCCACTGCATATAACGCGGACCCCCTGCATAGTACACAGACCCCCTGCATAGAACACGAACCCCCTGCATAGAACACGAACCCCCTGCATAGAACACAGACCCCCTGCATAGAACACGGACCCCCTGCATAGAACACGGACCCCCTGCATAGAACACGGACCCCCTGCATAGAACACGGACCCCCTGCATAGAACACGGACCCCCTGCATAGAACACGGACCCCCTGCATAGAACACGGACCCCCTGCATAGAACACGGACCCCCTGCATAGTACACAGACCCCCTGCATAGAACACGAACCCCCTGCATAGAACACGGACCCCCTGCATAGAACACGGACCCCCTGCATAGTACACAGACCCCCTGCATAGAACACGGACCCCCTGCATAGAACACGGACCCCCTGCATAGTACACAGACCCCCTGCATAAAACACGAACACCCTGCATAGAATTTCCCTCACTTTGAGAGGTTTCCTTTAACTTCCTGTTCATCTCTGGAACAGGAAGTGAAGGAAAATTCCCCAATGGTACACAGACAGCACAAAAATTTTTAAAATAGCAGTGGGTTTAAAGCTTCCCTAATAGGGAAGTGTGTGATGGACCATGGTGTGTGTAGCTCAGTGGTAAAAAATGGATATAAATGAGCCCCCTAAGTGTATGTATAGCAAAATCATTTACTCAAAAGATTTTGCACCACTGAGCTACACACATCATGGCCCATCTCATTTTTATAAATCAAGCCACGGTTTGTAGTTGGCGCACCCCCCCCCCCCCCAAACTCATCCCGACAAAGTCCTATCTGCTCAATATAGCTCTCTCGAGGAGAGCAGGTAATGTGACTTTGATAGATCACATGACCAGGCTATCCTCTCGCACTGCAGTGCAGCCATACCACTGCTTTTTAAATGGGCCTCTAATGCTGCGTACACACAATCTGAATTTCCGATGGTAAAAGTCCAATGGGAGCTTTTCGTCTGATATTCTGTCAGAATTCCTGAAAAAAATCTTATGTTTTTCAGATGGAATTACGCTCAAACTTGTCTTGCGTACACACGGTCGCACCAAATTCCTATGGTCAAGAACGTGGTGACGTACAGCAGTACAATGAGAAAAAAAGTTAAATGATTCCGAGAATGCGTCAAATTGATTCTGAGCATTCATGGTTTTTAGTGCGTTGGAATTCCATACAGACGGTCGGAAAAATAGAGAACCTGCTCTCTATTAGACATGTGCATTAGTTTTCATCCAAATGCATTTTCGTCCGAATTTCAAGTATTTTCGTTATCGTTTTAACAAACGATAACGAAAGCACAGAGAACGAAAACCGAAAGATCCGACATAAACAAATGCTTTATTTTCATTTTCGCTGCGGTCGAATGTGCCTAACCTTAGCTCTATTAGTCCAATATTATTCTACATAAAGAGAAAAGATTCGACATAGAGAGAAAAGATTCAACATAGAGAGAGCCATGAAGATTCTACATAGAGAGAAAAGATTTGACATAGAGAGAAAAGATTCGACATAGAGAGACATGAAGATTTGACATAGAGAGAAAAGATTCGACATAGAGAGAAAAGATTCGACATAGAGAGAAAAGATTCGACATAGAGAGACATGAAGATTCGACATAGAGAGACATGAAGATTCGACATAGAGAGACATGAAGAGTCGATTTTTTTTTTTTTTTTAAAGATTCTGTCGAATCTTCTTTTTTTTTTCTTAGAACATTCGACAGACACCATGGGGGGGATTCAGATAGAGATCCGACGGCGTATCTCCTGATACGCCGTTGTATCTCTGAGATCCGACGGTCGGATCTATGCAACTGATTCATAAGAATCAGTTACGCATAGATCTCCCTTAGATCCGATAGGTGTAAGTGACTTACACCGTCGGATCTTAGGCTGCAATCTCCCGCCGGCTGCTAGGTGGCGCTTCCATTTGTATACGTGACGAATATGCAAATGAGGAGATCCGCAGATTCAGAAACGAACGGCCGCCCGTCGCTTTTTTTTACGTCGTTTACGTTAGGCTTTTTCTGGCGTATACTTACCCCTGCTATGTGAGGGGTATCCTATGTTAAGTATGGCCATCGTTCCCGCGCCGAGTTTTGAATTTTTACGTCGTTTGCGTAAGTCGATTCAGAATACGGCCGGACGCAAGTTACGCTCACGCCGAAACCACTGACGTCCTAGCGACGTCATTGGGAGCAATGCACGCCGGGAAAATTTGCGGGCGGCGCATGCGCATTTAAATCGGCGCATCGACGCGCCTGATTTAAATACTTCACTCCCCCTAGCCGCGGAATTTGAATTCCGCCGGGGGATTTACGATCCGCCGGCGCAAGTTTCAAGGTAAGTGCTTTCTGAATACTGTACTAGCCTCTCAAAATTGCGCCGGTGGATCGTAAATCAGATAGATTACGCGGATCTAAAGATCCGCTAATCTATCTGAATCTACCCCCATAAACCTTCAATGACAGATTCGACCTTAATTTAGATTTTCGGACGAATGCATTTTTTTAACGAAAACAAAATAAATAAAAACAAATTTCGGGAGTAACTAAATAAGTTGTAAGGCTGACCGCAGGGAAGCCTGTATTTGTAGGAGGAGTCGGGAGGTATTTAAACCCGCCCTCCTTCCTCCTTCTGGGCGTCGGTTTTCTGGTGTGTGGGGTTGGCACGTCACTTCCTGTTTCCATCCAGAGCAATGGCGGCAGCTGCTGCTGCTGTCTACTGTGCTCTCCTCAGGATTCCCAGCCGGATTGTCTGCATCCATCCACGTGGCAGGAGGGAGCTGCCCGCACGGGGGGGGGGGTGTCCATCCGCCCGCCCGCTCATTTTCCAGGGCTTCATCGGGCATGGGGGGCCACCCGCTCGGGGTTTCATCCGGCCGCTCGTTTGACCAGGGCTCCTCTGGCTTGGGGACCTGCCCACCCGGGAGAGGGGATTCATCCGCCCGCTATTGTTCGGGGCTCCATCTGGCGACACTGGCTGCTTTGGCGTGCAGCGAGCTACCCGTCCGCTTCTCCCGGTGTTACACCGGGGGGAGGGGGAACTTCTGCCCGCTGCATGGCTCCCTTAGCATGGAGCCGCCTGCCGATTCTCTCGGTTCACGCCGGGGGAGGGGACCCCCGCCCGCGTTGCTCCGTCCAGCATGTGTGTTTCTCCCTCCGCCCGCCGTTTCCTCCTGTGGTTACGTCGGGAGGGGGGGGGACCTCCGCCCGCTGTTTTCTTTCCCTCCAGCATGCAGGGAGCTGCCCGCCGCTTCCTCCGGTGTTCACGCCGGGGGGAGGGGGGGGGAACCTCCGCCCGCCCGCTGTATCACTCCCTCCAGCATGAAGGGAGCTGCCCGCCGCTTCCTCCGGTGTTCACGCCGGGGGGAGGGGGGGAACCTCCGCCCGCCCGCTGTATCACTCCCTCCAGCATGAAGGGAGCTGCCCACCGCTTCCTCCGGTGTTCACGCCGGGGGGAGGGGGAGGGAACCTCCGCGCGCTCACGGTATTACTCCCTCCAGCTTGAAGGGAGCCGCCCGTCGCTAGTCCATGCTCAAATACAAGTGGAAGTTGCTAGAAATTTTTAACCATGTGTCCAAATCTCGAAACATGTGACCACAACATTTCATATTCCCAATATGTGTCTGCTGTACCAAGTATCTTGTTCTTATCCTACTATTATCCCTGATTTCCAATTTCAAACTGACATGCGACGGCGTTTCTCATGCGACGGCGTTTCTCATGCGACGGCGTTTCTCATGCGACGGCGTTTCTCATGCGACGGCGTGTCTCATGCGGTGGCGTTTCTCATGCGATGGCGTTTCTCATGGTGTTTTTTCTCATGCGATGACGTCCTCATGGTGTTTTCTCATGCGATGATGTTTCTCATGCGATGACGTTCTCATGGTGTTTCTCATGCGATGACGTTTTCTCATGCGGTGGCGTTTCTCATGCGGTGACGTTCTCATGGTGTTCTCATGCGATGACGTTTCTCATGGTGTTTCTCATGCAATGACGTTTCTCATGGTGTTTTTCTCATGCGCTGACGTTTCTCATGCGATGACGTCCTCATGGTGTTTTTCTCATGCGATGACGTTTCTCATGCGATGACGTCCTCATGGTGTTTTTCTCATGCAATGACGTTTCTCATGCGATGACGTTTCTCATGCGATGACGTTCTCATGCAATGACGTTTTCTCATGCGGTGACGTTCTCATGGTGTTTCTCATGCGATGACGTCCTCATGGTGTTTTTTCTCATGCGATGACGTTTCTCATGCGATGACGTCCTCATGGTGTTTTCTCATGCAATGACGTTTCTCATGCGATGACGTTTCTCATGCGATGACGTTCTCATGGTGTTTCTCATGCGATGACGTTCTCATGGTGTTTCTCATGCGATGACGTTTTTCATGGTGTTTCTCATGCGATGACGTTTTTCATGGTGTTTTTTCATGCGGGGACATTTCCCATGCGTTCACGTTTCTCAGGCGATTACGTTTCCCATGCGTTCTTCTTATGCGATCACGTTCTCATGCGATTCGTTCTTATGCGATTTTCTCATGCGTTTACGTTTCTCATGCAATTACGTTTCTCATGCGATCATGTTTACCATGCGATCTTCTCATGTGATCACATTTTCCATGCAATCTTGCATGCGATCACGTTTTCCATGCAATCTTGCATGCGATCACGTTTTCCATGCAATCTTCGCATGCGATCACGTTTCGCATGCGATCACGTTTCGCATGCGATCACGTTTCCCATGCGTTACGTTTCCCATGCGGTCACGTTTCCCATGCGGTCACATTTCTCATGCAAGTCGGGTCCTTGTGTGTTCACGTTTCTCATGCTATCACGTTTCACATGGTAGTTCTCATGCGACTACCTTTTGCATGGTAGTTCTCATGCGATCACGTGTATCATGAGTCATGTCCTCATGTGGTTACGTTTCTCATGCGATTGCATTCTCATACGATTACTTTTCACATGGTGGTTCTTGTGCAGTTACGTTTACATGCGATCACGTTTCTCATGCGATCTTGGTTTTTTCACGAGTCTTGTCCTTGTGTTTACGTTTCTCATGCGATTACGGTTCGCATGGTAGTTCTCATGCGACTACGTTTCGCATGGTAGTTTTCATGCGATCATGTTTCTCATGAGGCATGTCCTCATGTGTTTACATTTTTCATGCGATTACATTTCTCATGCGATTACGTTTCACATGGTAGTTCTCATCTGATCACGTTTTGCATGCAATCACGTTTCTCTTACGAGTCATGTCCTTGTGTGTTTACGTTTCTCATGCGATTACGGTTTGCATGGTAGTTCTCATGCGACTACATTTCGCATGGTAGTTCTCATGCGATCACGTTTCTCATGAGTCGTGTCCTCGTGTTTACGTTTCTCAGGCGATTACGTTTCACATGGTAGTTCTCACGCGATTACGTTCTCATGCCATTACAGTTCACATGGTAGTTCGCATGCGGTTATGTTTCCCAGGGTAGTTTCTCATGCGATCACGTTCTCATGTGTTTACGTTCTCATGCGACCACATTTCTCAAGTATCATGTTGTCTCATGCATTACGTTTGTCATGCTCATGCGATTGCGTTCTTATGCGATTGCGTTCTCATGCGACCACGTTTCTCATGCTTTACGTTTTCATGCGGTTTCGTGTCCTCATGCGGTTTTGTGTCCTCATGCGGTTTCGTGTCCTCATGCGGTTTCGTGTCCTCACGCGATGACATTTTTCATGCGAGTCAGGTCCTCGTGGGTTTACGCTTCTCGTGCGAGTCATGTTCTCATGCAATTTTTACATTTTCATGTTTCGTTTTACGTTACGTTTCTCATGCTATTCATGTTCTCTAACATTTACGTTTCTCTGGCAGGTTTCAGTTGTGCTACAATTACATTGGTCATGTTTTCATACGTTACGCTTTTCTTACGTTACGCTTTTCACACAAGTTACGCTTTTCATACGAGTTGCGCTTCTCACACGATTACGATTTTCATGGTATTGTATGTTCTCAAGTGTATTGTCGTTCCTCATGCAATCATGTTCTCAGGTGTTCACGTTTCCATGCAATTTATGTTCTCATACAATTTATCTTCTCATGTTTTCGTATATCATACTATTCATGTTCTCAAATGTGTTTGTTTCTCATGCAACCTTACGTTTCTCATGCAGGTTCCAGTTGTGTTAGTTTTCAGTTGGTAGTATTAGCATGTTCTTTTTAGATTCATGGCGTTCCACCGCTGGGGGGGGTCACCCATCACGTCTATGGGTGTTTACGGATTGAGATAATCGTTTTTAATTGGCTTGTACGGTGGCAAGTCTCCTCATCCGTTTCTCATACGTTTCATGCATCTCAAACATTTCGTTTCTCACACAACGACCTGACACGTCTTCAGGTTCATCAGGCCTGAGTGTACGTTTTTAATTTGCCTGCTACGCCTCAGGTTGCTCGGCCTTCGCATTTCATGGTATTGTCAGTTCAGCTGCACTAGTCCTACACTTACCTACATTTTCATAGTCTGGGCACATGCCACATTCATTTCCTCACGTTTGTTCATGGCCACTCTCCACTGCTGGGTACCTGTCACGTTCAAGGGTACTGTCGGATTGAGATGTTTCGTTTCTAATTGTCTTGTGCAGTGGCAAGTCCCCTCATCCGCTTCTCACGGCTATCACTACGTTTTCGTACGTCATGTTATCTTACCACTTACATCACTTGCCTGACACGCCTTCAGGTTCATAGGCTTGAGTGTTACGTTTTCAATTGGCCTAGTTTGCCTCAGGTTGCTCAGCCTTGCTAGGTTCTTGAGACTGACACGTTTTCAGTCTTGTGCTACGTATTCGTTCCTGCTCTACGTCACTGAGTGTCAATCACGGACACCCGCGTAGGCAGGGGTTAGGGAAGGTGGGGTTTTCCTTTTCCTAAGGTAAGTTGGGGCTCGTTGGTCATGTTTTGTTTTAACGATGTTGTTCTTGTTTGCAGAATTTCATGTCTCGGGCAGAAAAATCGAAGATTTTGCCGCCGTCCGTCCTGCTCCGGTTACTGGGTTCCATACATGGTGGCAAGCCCTCTTGAACCTCCCGATACTGCCTTCTCTTCGTTAGATGAATCTTGGTCTTAAGTTCTTTTCAATTCAGCCTGCTAGCTCTTGACTCGGCCTGGGATATCTTCCAGGCGTTTCGATCTCAGTATCCTGGGTTCTTTTCTCACAAACATTCTGTACCTACTTGCGGTTTGATTCTTTTGGCACTTTTCAACTCAACAGGTTTTTCAAGTCGGTGCCCAGCACAGTCTGGGCGCTGGACTTTCGCGGATGTACTCAGAGATAGGCCACCCTCCTTTCCCTAGCACTCCCTTCCCTGCTAACACAGGGCATGACACGCAGCCATTCCTTGCTGCCTAGCTAGGGTAGCACTTCAATATTCACTCTGGGCCGTGCTTTAGTACAGGTGCAGTTCTGCTGCTTTTCATCGAGGGGTCTGTATTTTCGTTGTTGAGAAGTTAGATTGGCGGTAGTCAGCTTTCTTTTCCGGACATATTCCAGTTCCACATGTCTGTCACAGGCATTCTTGCATTGGGGGCTTGTGGTTACGTACGGTTACTTTCATTTCAATCTCTTTGCTAGCTCATCCTACTGTTTATTTTTGGCCCCTTTTAGGCATACCGACCACGTGACCCCGGCACACCTCAGGTCAATTTCCCTGCTTCCCCTCAGACCTTTCTCTAGCACGATTACCTGAGACTCTGAGTACAAGTTGTAAGGCTGACCGCAGGGAAGCCTGTATTTGTAGGAGGAGTTGGGAGGTATTTAAACCCGCCCTCCTTCCTCCTTCTGGGCGTCGGTTTTCTGGTGTCCCACCCACCCATCCCCTTTTTTCTTGCTATTTCTTCTTTTACTTCTACTTGGGTATGCCCCCTTTTAGGCATACCGACCACGTGACCCCGGCACACCTCAGGTCAATTTCCCTGCTTCCCCTCAGACCTTTCTCTAGCACGATTACCTGAGACTCTGAGTACAAATGTATTTTTCGGAAGAAAACAAAATTAAATATTTCAGTGTGCACATGTCTACTCTCTATCTAAGTCCGTCGGAAATTCAGACGGAAAAAGTCTATCGGAATTTCCGACCGTGTGTACACGGCATTAGATAGAGAGCAGGTTCTCCATTTTTCCGTCGGAAATAAATCCTATCAGAAAATCCTTTCGTCTGTATGGAATTCCAATGGAAAAAAAAAAGACGCATGCTCAGAAACAATTCGAAGCATGCTCGGAAGCATTGAACTTCTTTTCCTCGTCGTAGTGTTGTACGTCACTGTGTTCTTAACGCTCAAAAGTTCAGAGAACTTTTGTGTGGCCGCGTGTATGCAAGCCAAGCAGCACTTTATGCCCTGTACACACGAGCGGAATTTCCATCGGAAAAGCCATCCAACTTTTTCCAGACAAAAATTCCGCTCGTGTGTACAGGGCAAAAGTGTTTAGGGAGAGGTTAGGTATCAAGGTCTCCTTTTTAAATGTTAGAAACCAGGCTAAAGTGAACCTGTGCCTTTCCTAGGTAAGACAAAATAAAAGGTTTACTTTAATATCTGCTCCGACATTCTATTTGCCATTGGAAGCAAGAAATAAAAACCCAGAGTAAGTTTCAAGCTGATCTGGAGCTGAGGATTCCCATCTAGGTGACCACCCCAATTTGACTGCCCTGGGCCAATCACCAGGCATAGCCTGGAAGTACTGCTCCTGACAGTGGGATGGATGAAAGGTAACTATAGGGCAATTATAAAATCTATGATGGGGCTTGTTTCAAGGTGAATCTATTGCATGATTTTACCCTTTCCTATTTGGCCACAATTTTCTTGTCCCCAGTGGCTTGATTTCCCATTACTTACTGTGGCAATCAAAAACAAATAGACACTCTACCCCCTCCCCACTCCAATAATATATGTTTTTGATGCAGCTTTGCGGTGATAAAAATCTGAAAATTTAAATACCTCAACAGCTTCTTGCAAAAAATTGCTTGATATATGTAATATTTATAGACAATGCACAACAATGAGGCTTCATTTCCATGGACGTTTTTACAGCCACTTTTCTGAGCGTTTTTTCCAGCTTAAAAACAGCTCTCCATGTTAGTCTATGGCCTCATGCCCACCATGACGTTTTTGAGCTGTAGATGGCTGAGCCGTTTTTAAGCTGCAAAAAAAACCCAGGACCAGTGCGTTCTGAAGCTGCAGAGTAGAGCTGTAAAAACGGCAGACGTTAAAAAACGCTCAAAAACGCTACCGCAGCGTTTTTGAGCTAAAAAAATAAATAAATAAATAACATGGACAGGCGTTTTTAAGCTGTAAAAAAGGCTAAAGAAAGTGGCTGTAAAAATGTCCATGGAAATGAAGCCTTATAGTAAAATTATAAAGGATATCTCTTACCAGCTACCATCTGTGATGACCACCTCCCCATCATTGATGACAAACTGTATTTCAGATGGAAAGTTCACATTCCATTTGGGCACATTAGAGGCAACGGCAGCCAGCTTCCAGCTCCCTGCGATCTGCGGCATAGAGAAGCCATAAACGTTGAGACCCAAGCCTTTTAAAATATATTTAAGGTGGTTTCAAGCCAAGATTAAAATACGATGTACTCTGCACCCTTCACTTTGTATGTAGCACACTCCTGAACCCTGCACTCTGTATGTAGCGCACTCCTGAACACTGCACTCTGTATGTAGCGCACTCCTGAACCCTGCACGCACTCTGTACACAATGCAGTCCTGAACCCTGCACTCTGTATGTAGCACACTCCTGAACCCTGCACTCTGTATGTAGCGCACTCCTGAACCCTGCTCTCTGTATGTAGCACACTCCTCAACCCTACACTCTGTATGTAGTGCACTCCTGAACCCTGCACTCTGTATGTAGCACACTTCTGCAGCTGCTGACTTTTAAAAAAAGGACACTTATATGTCGAGGGCGCCCGCGATGTCGGCACCGAAGCGGATCTATTGCTCGGCTCTTGTGTGCTGCTGCCACCATCTTCGGTAAGGGAATCAGAAAGTGAAGCCTTGCGGCTTCAGTTCCCAGTTCCCTACTGCGCATGTGCGGCTCACGCTGCGTGATTTCACTGGTCCCTGCTGTTTTCTGGGACCTGTGTGTCTCCCAGAAGACAGCGGGACGACGACGAAGGAAGTGGTGTGGCTCGGGTATCTATTCCTGGAAGTGGGAGAAAATACCTGTATTACACAGGTATCTGCTCCCCCTCCCCCTGAAAGGTGCCAAATGTGACACCTGAGGGGGGGGGGGGGGTTGTGAAAAGCAGAAGTTTCATTTTTGGGTGGAACTCCACTTTAACAATGCTTCACACGGTAAATGTAGTTTTGCCACAACCACCACTGGTGCGGTGTGCGCTTCCCCCTTAGGTGTGGTTGAGTTCATGCTAGGGTGACCAGACATCCCCGGTTTCAAGGGACAGTCCCCGGATTGAGGACACTGTCCCCGGACCAAGTCTGTCCCCGTTTTGTCCCCCGATTGGATTTGAACAGGGCCTGGAGCAATTTCAAGGACAGTCAGTGCAGAATTAATAAAAATAATTCTGATTTCTACACCACTGCTCCACCGCTCCTACTAGCTTAAGGGGTGTATTTTTTGGTCGGAGCGGACCTTTTATTTTTCATGTTAGTGTCTCATAGACTTTAACGGTGTTTGCGTGTTCGAACAAATTTATTGCATGTTCTGCTGCGAACCGAATCGGGGGGTGTCCGGCTCATCCCTAGTAATGTACAACATATTGATTTGACATAATAATAATGATAAAACCTACCTTGTCCACGTCTAGAACTGTAACTTCATCAGGCAAATCTGAGCAAAAAGCTTAAAAAAAAAAAAAAACAAGGATACTGTTTTTCTTATGTACACATACTTTTTTTTTTTACCATATCAAGAATAAACTTTAAGCTTGCCCAAGTTTTTTCATTCTTTACAGAAACGTGCCCAATTTATATTTGATTTGGCATTGTTCTTTTCAGCTCAGATGCAGTGTTTTGATAGGGCAAGAGGTAAATGTTCTGTGTGACTGCCTCAAGTATTGCCGCGTTTACATTTTTTTTTTTAAATGGGCAAAAACAAAAAACGCCTATAAAAAAAATGCGTCTGAACTCATTTTTTTGCTTTCAAATAAATGCTGTTAATCGCAACTGCCTAAAAACGGCAATAAACGAGACTGTGTACATGGTCAGATAAGATAACATTGAATGAGTTCAGGGGCAGTTGAAAAAAGTGTCCAACTGCTTCAGAACGTCAGTTTAGCAGCAGCAGTGTACACAGGGCCTAATACATTTATTTTCTGGCATCATCAGGTCCATCTAGTGTCCATTTTGCAGTATTTTCCTGATTTAAGGTATTTCAGGAAAATGCCACATTATGGTCACTAGATGGAGCTGACTATCAAAGAAAATAAACCTAAAACAACATTGCCATTATTTGTGACAGCTGTGTGAATGCTTGAGGAATTATTACTACATTGTTTTTGTTAAATAGACTTCCTTACATTGAGTTTTACCCAAATCCTTTCAATATATGTAACTGAAAATTACTTTTTTTCAACAAAAGCAGAGTTATAATTTAAACCACAGACTCTGGATCAATTCTGGTGTATTGTTATTGACTTTGCAATGGATTTGTGTTGGTAGAGAACAGTGGCGACTGGTGCTCAAAATTTTTGGGGGGGCGCAAACAAACGAAAAAACAAAACAAAAAAACAATTGCAGCCACACTGTGCCCATCAAATGCAGCCACTGTGCCCATCAAATGCAGCCCCTGTGCAGTGCCATCAATTGTCGCCACTGTGCCATGCCATCAATTGTCGCCACTGTGCCATCAATTGTCGCCACTGTGCCATGCCTTCAAATGCAGCCACTGTTCCATGCAACACAGCCACTGTGCCATCATTTATCGCCACTGTGCCCATCAATTGTCACCACTGTGCCATGCCATCAAACGCAGCCACTGTGCCATCAATTGTCGCCACTGTGCCATGCCAAACGCAGCCACTGTGCCATCAAACGCAGCCACTGTGCCATCAATTGTCACCACTGTGCCCATCAATTGTCACCACTGTGCCATCAAACGCAGCCACTGTGCCATGACATCAATTGTTACCACTGTGCCCACATCAATTGTTACCACTGTGCGAACATCAATTGTCACCACTGTGCCCTTTAATTGTTGCCACTTTGCCCTTTAATTGTTGCCACTGTGCCCTTTAATTTTTGCCACGGTGCCCATTCATGCCTCTGTGCCAATTGTCCCCATTGTCCCCACTGTGCCCTTCGTCGCCGTCGTGCCCCTTTCCCCCCCCCGCCCGGAACTTACCTTTACTGGAGTCAGCCATCCACGTCCTCGACCCTCGCCTTGATGTCTTCTCCCGCCCTCGTTGACGCTTCAGCCAATCAGGCTACCGGTAGCCAGAACCGGCAAACCTGATTGGCTGAGACGCCTGTCAGTCTTATCCAAGGAACGCACACCCCACGCGTTCCGAGGATAAGCTTCCGGGGACCCGAGGGCTGTACTCGGAAAGCCTATCAGAGCCGCTGGCTCTGATAGGCACTTCCGTACAGCCAACCAGCTGCCGTTATTCAGATGGTCGGCGCCTCATATCCGGCCATCTGAATAGAACAGCGCAGCGGTGACAATAACATAGATTTGTGCAATGCATGAATCTATGTTATTAGACTCAGTGGCGGAGGGGGCGGCGCTCCAGCGCCCTCTATGGACGAACCGCCACTGGTAGAGAATTAACTCAACTTTTTTATACTTTACAAATCAAACAAGGCCAACACACACAGTATCTTGTTATTGAACTTTGGTCTACTTACACGAATGCAACTTTATTACTATAGTGTTATATTTGCGACAGTTTGCGTACTCTACAAATTTTTTGATGTCTTCTGATAATGAGTTATGGGTTGGGTGACCTGTAATATAAGGTTATATGGGTCATTCATTGAAAAAGGCAAGTAAAAAAATAAAAATTTTAAGTAGAGGTAGGGCAAGGACACCATTGTGCCCCTAGCGGAAGATAGGACAGATACGTACAATTCAGGTACAGCTTGCCCGGGAGAAGATCAGGTACGAACATGATACAGTTGGGGCTCACTCTGTAGATGAGGGACCTGATGCCTTCAGCAGTATCTGCAAAGGGGCAGAGAGCATGTGTAGGTCAGTGCCATGGGGCTCACATGAACATCATATACGGTAGTTTATATAGACATTGTAGTCATGTGTGAAATTGTAGTCTATAATAAAATCCGAAAAGGCAAACACATACACTATGGGCCAGATTCATAAAGAATTGCGGCGGCGTAACGTATCGTCTATACGGTACACCGCCGCAAGTTTTCAGCGCAAGTGCCTGATTCACCAAGCACTTGCGTGTAAACTTACGGTGGTGTAACGTAAAGGCGTCCAGCGCAAGCCCGCCTAATTCAAATGGGGCGTGTACCATTTAAATTAGGCGCGCTCCCGCGCCGGACGTACTGCGCATGCTCCGTTTTGAAATTCCTGCCGTGCTTTGCGCGAAGTGACGTCATTTTTTTGAATGGCGACGTGCGTAACGTACTTTCGTATTCCTGGACGTCTTACGCAAAAAAAAAAAATTGAAATTCGACGCCGGAACGACGGCCATACTTTAACATGGCTCGTCTAAATTTAAGCCATGTTAAAGAATGCCTAACTTTGCGACGGGAAAAAATTACTAGCGACGACGTAACGAACGCAAAAAACGTTGTGGATCGCCGTAAATGCTCATTTGCATACCCGACGCTGGAAAACGACGCGATCTCCACCCAGCGGCGGCCGAAGTATTGCATCCCAAGATCCGACGGTGTAAGTCAATTACACCTGTCGGATCTTAGGGCTATCTATGCGTAACTGATTCTATGAATCAGCCGCATAGATACTCTCGGAGATACGACGGCGTATCAGGAGATACGCCGTCGTATCTCTTCTGTGAATCTGGCCCAATATTACCAAAAATACTGGGACACCTGCCAAGAACATGAATTTTAATGGCATCCCAGTGCCGCATACACACAACCATCTTTCATGTCATGGAAAAAAACTGCGTTTTTCACGACGTGATTCTTGTCAAGCCGATCTTGTCAAGATCGTGAAAAAAAAAAAGCTTGAGCAAAGCGCGGTGACGTACAACACGTATGACGGCACTATAAAGGGGAAGTTCCGTTCGGATGGCGCAACCTTTGGACTGCTTTTGCTGATTTTGTGTTAGTAAAAGTTTGGTGAGAGACGATTCGCGCTTTTCAGTCTTCGTGCTTTTCAGTCTGTTACAGCGTGACGAATGTGCCATCTCCATTACAAATGCTAGTTTTATCAGAACTTAAAGCGGTTCTCCACCCTAAGGTGGAGTCCCGCTGATCGGAACCCTCCCCCCCTCCGGTGTCACATTTGACACCTTTCAGGGGGGAGGGGGGTGCAGACACCTGTCTAAAGACAGGTATTTGCACCCACTTCCGGCCACACAATACGGGCAAAAGACGGGCATTCCGTCACATCCCGTCTGTCGCCCGTTGTGTGCTGGGAACACTCGGCTCCCAGCACACAGCGGGAGCCAATCGGCTGGCGCGGCGCGACTCGCCCATGCGCCGTAGGGAACCGGGCAGTGAAGCCGCAGCGCTTCACTTCCTGGTTCCCTAAACGTGGATGGCGGGGGAGCAGCAGAGAGACGAGCGATCGCTCGTGCTCTGCTGCGATCGGCGCTGGACTCCAGGACAGGTAAGTGTCCTAATATTAAAAGTCAGCAGCTGCAGTATTTGTAGCTGCTGGCTTTTAATATTATTTTCCCGTGGCACATCCGCTTTAAAGGCAAAAAATGTGCCTTTAAGACGTATGGGTGAAAGTGACGTTTTGACGTCGCTTCCGCCCTGCTATGGTATGGAGACGGGTGGGGGCCATCTTGACCTCACTCGTATCCATACCACAGAGGAAGAAGGACCCGATCGCCTCCACCACTACAACGGCTCAGGTAAGCGGCAGAGGGCGCGGGAGAGCGGCGGGAGGGGGGCCCCTCTCTATCATAACCCCCCCCCCCCCACCAAAAGAGGGCTACATAATGATGACTGTAAAACTTTGAATCCCCTATACTTTGTCTTTCGGTGACAAAAAAACAAAAAAAATTTTTAAATCTGTCCTCACTCTATCCAAAGCCAGCAAAAGAGCTTTATTTCAGTATAAACATTCTGACATATTTGTAGGCACTATGCCGAGATACGTCAATGGTTCCGACAACACTGATCGCTGTATCAATGACAATGGTCCCAAAATGGCGTCAAAATTGTTCGATGTGTCCGCCATAATGTCGCAGTCTCGATAAAAATCGCTGATCGTCGCCATTACTATTAAAGTAACTATCCCCTATTTTGTAGACGCTAAAACTTTTGAGCAAACCAATCAATAAAAACGTATTTTACCAAAAATATGTAGAAGAATACGTATCGGCCTAAACTGAGGAAAAAAAAATTATATATATTTTTGATGAATATTTATTATAGCAAAAAGTAAAAAATATTGCTTTTTTTTCAAAATTGTCGGTATATTTTTGTTAATAGTGCAAAAAATAAAAACCGCAGAGGTGATTAAATACCACCAAAAGAAAGCTCTATTTTTAGGGGAAAAGGACGTCAATTTTGTTTGGGAGCCACGTCGCACGACCGCGCAATTGTCAGTTAAAGCGACGCAGCGCCAAATTGCAAAAAGTGCTCTGGTCTTTGGCCAGCCAAATGGTCCGGGGCGTAAGTGGTTAAAGTGGTTGTATAGAACATTTTTGGACTTTTACCTACAGCCTATAATAAGCCTATAAAAAAGCTTACCTGTAGGTGAAAAGAATATCTCCTAAACCTGTACGGTCTAGGATATATTCCCCTTGCAATGAGCCGCTGACTTCAGCGGTGCATGCGCACAGGGGATTCTCGGCTGAAAGCCCAGCAGACGCCGGACCTTGCCGGAAAGAACATCAACGACATCACGGCTCCAGCTACTCACAGCCCTGGAGCCGAGATACCGGAAGACACGCCGAGGCAACATGTCAGCTCCCTCGGCGTTGACCAGGTGAGATACTGACTCCTCGTTCTAAGACAATGAAAGAAAGAAAGTTAGCGCTCTAGGTGGATTGTGTTAGGATGATCAGTATGGTCTCAGGAGATCAAGGGTGCTGGCAATGCACAAGGCAACAAATGGAAAAAGAAAATATGGACAGCCGCACTCCATAAAACCTTGATGGTTGTCTTTATTTAAAAAAGGAAAAATGCACTACAAGTCACAGCACACAACACGGGAGTAAAACAGCTGATGTGTTTCGCACTATAAATTAGTGCTTAATCATAGGATTAAGCACCAATTTATAGTGCGAAACGCGTCAGCTGTTTTACTCCCGTGTTGTGTGCTGTGACTTGTAGTGCATTTTTCCTTCTTTAAATAGAGTCAACCATCAAGGTTTTTTGAAGTGCGGCTGTCCATATTTTCTTTTTCCATTTGACTCCTCGTTCTAAGGTAAGTATTTTATAATGAGCTAGTATGCAGTGCATACTAGCTCATTATGCCTTTTGCCTTACAGGTGTATACATTTTTTTCGGGGGGGGGGGGGTATACAACTGCTTTAATAAGATACTTACATGCCCCAGCACTGTCCAGCTGTAACCTGCCCAAAGCCACTAAATGTCAGGTTCTGAGCCGCCATCTTCTATGTGACATCATCAGGAGGCTTCCAGGTCCCAGGAGTTGGCATCCTTTTGATGCTCCAGTGCACATGCCCAATGGCCCGGATTCAGAGAGCAATTGCGTCTGCGTAACCATAGTTACGCAGCGCAATTGCTTACTTGCGCCGGCGTAACGACTTCTCCTGATTCAGAGAGCTCGTTACGCCGACTACAGCCTAAGATATGCGTGGCATAAGGCTCTTATGCCCTCATATCTTAGGCTGCATTCTTACGCAGGCCGCTAGGTGGCGTTCCCGTAGTGGTCAGGGTAGAGTATGCAAATTGCATACTAACGCCGATTCACTGCGTACGCAGTTTACGTCGTTTGCGTACGGCGTGTTTAGCGTAAGGCTGCTCCTGCTAATAGCAGGGGCAGCCAATGCTAAGGATACCCGTCGTTCCCGCGTCGCAAAGTTAAAATTTTACGTAGTTTGCGTAAGTGAATTCACTTTGAAGCAAATGACGTCCTTGCGACGTCATTTGCCGCAATGCACGTTGGGTTAAGTTTCCCGACGGAGCATGCGCCCTACGGTCGGCGCGGGAACGCGCTTAATTTAAATGATTCCCGCCCCCTACGGGATCATTTAAATTGTGCGCGCTTACGCCGGGCATTTTGCCGGAGCGCCCACGCAATTTACGGAGCTACTGCTCCGTGAATCGAGGGTAGCGCAGAAAATTTGCGGGGGCGCAGGGCAAAAACGGTACCCTGCACCTACGTAAAAAATGTGCATATCTTACTGAATCTACCCCAATGTGTTAAACATGGCATCAAAGCCTCCTGATGTGGCTATTTCAAGAGGCTTTGGGCTTGAAGGGGACATATCATTCCCCCCTAGGTAAGGATCTTGGAAGCGTTGGGTGCGCTTCGTCAAAAATAGGTACCCCCCCCCCCCCTCCAAAAAAAAATATTTGTAATTTGCTAAAGGGAGGTGGGGGGGATTAGGGAAAGAACAATAAAAAGTGAATGAAGGTTCACTTTATGGTCTGGTCAAGGAATCGCTACTGAAAACACCTATTAACCCAGCGGCTGTTACACCGCATGGACTGGCTGTATGCATGCCCTAGTTTGACAGCAACCAAAAACAAGCAGGAATCCTCCTTAGAAAAAATGTTTAGAATAAAAAAATTAGAGAAATAAACTCCACTAAAATGATCAAAATGTCACAACCCAATGAGGCCACTGCACAGCAAACACTCTGCTTCCAGAATATTTATATTCAGGTGTTACCTTTGTATAAAATATGTCCTGAACTCTCATCCACCTCAATGTCACTCTTCTCCAGTAAGTAGAGGATTCCAGGGCTCAAAAAAAGAAAATGCAAAATACATTTAATGAATTGTAAATCCTGCAAATGTTCTACTGTTCTCATTCAAATAATTGACAACTGGAGTTTGATTGGTTGCCATGGCCATGTCTGCTGTCTGATTGGACGCACATGTGTTTATAAAATAGGGCCTTTATTTGCAGTGTATTCTTTGTGATATAGCCACACCAATATGACAAGGGAAGATCCGAGGATAATCTGTATACATGTTTGTACCACACGGGATCTGGGTGCTTGTCCTCCCGTCCGAGTTCTAAGACTCCCTGGCCAAATCAGGTCTCAGGACCTATTTCCTGATTGGCCAGGAGGAGAATCAGGAAGACAATAACGAATATTAATTCTCTATTTTTACACAACTGGGTGGGCTCAGGGCACAGTGCTCTGCGCCCCGAGCCCACCCTTTTTTTAAGCCTCCGGCTCTAATCATGTGCTTCAAAAACCAAACAAACATTGGAATCCATGTGTCTGGTGCCCCACATGTAGATTAGGGGCCGGGCACATGGATTGGGGGACAGCGCACCTGTGCCGTTTATGGACGGGCCGCCACTGCTCTCCAGGCTCTGAAAGGATCCCGATACATATACATACATGAATCAGTTATAGTCCACTATGTTAAAGCTAAACAGGGAAACAGCTAAATATATAGGTGAAACACTGTAACATTCATTATATTGGAGCTATTTTGCCTGTTAAAGTTTTAGTATTGCTATCTATCCAGTCCTGGCCCAGTGACAGGTTTGGCCCAGTATTCCTGAGGGATGAAAGGTTAAAGTCACTTATCTTTGTTATACTTACTGGATGGAGGTGTGAGACAGGTGCACTTTATTATTGGCAATACTAATTTCAGTAAAGCCATGGAGAGCTGTGCTATAAGACAGAGCCGTTTCTACCTTCTCATACGCTGAAACTGTCAATATCCATTTACCTACAGACTAGAAAGAATAAAAGTGAGTACATATACCGTATATGACATATATGGCGGCATGACACCAATGATCTTTTTAGCTGTCTGTAAGGGAGGGATTCTGACCACCACATTAAGGACGGCATTCTACCTACTGACCGCCAATGTAATAGGCATTCTTCCCACTGACTAGTGACTACCAATGCAATGGACATTCTTCCCACTCACCACCAATGTAATGGTCTTTCTTCACACTGACCATCAATGAAAGAAGGTTCTTCTCTCTGTCTGAAAACCAATGTAATGGGCATTCTTTGTACTGGACACCAATTAAAGGGAATTCTTCCCACCAAACACCAATGTAATGGCCATTCTTCCCACTGAACAGCAATGTAATGGGCATTCTTTGTACAGTATTGGACACCAATGTATGGGGCATTGTTCCCGCTCACTACCAATGTAATGGGCATTCTTCCAACTGACTACCAATGAAAGAAGGTTCTTCTCTCTGAACACCAATGTAAGGGGCATTCTTCCCATTGAAAAATGTGAGGAGCATTATTCCCACTGAGTACCAATGTAAGGAACATTTTCCTAATGACCCTTGAGGGACCCAATCGGACCTAAACCCTAGGTTCACATTGGAGCGATTTGTCATGCAATTTGAGAGATCAAATCGCATGACAAGTTGGAGCCTATAGGAAGCAAATGCCACTGTTCCAATCGGTGTGACACAGATTTTGCGGCATTACACCGATTTGCAAAAGTAGTTCCTGCACTACTTTTTCCAATTTCAGGTGTGACTTCAATAGACATCTGTGCATGAAGCCACACAGATGTCTATCAAGTAGCACCTGAAATAGTGCCTATCAGAGCCAGCGGTTGTAAACGGCTTCCAGATGCTTATCCTCTGGACGTACGGGGGGTGCGTTCCTTGGATAAGAGTGACAGGCGTCTCAGCCAATCAGGTTCACCGGTTCTGGTTACCGGTAACCTGATTGGCTGAAGCGTCATCAAGGGCGGGAGAAGACATCGAGGGACGTTAGAAGCACGGCTGACCCCAGAAAGGTAAGTGCCAGGCGGGGGGGGGGGGCATTTTACAGGGCACAGTGGCGACAATTGCTGGGCACAGTGGCAGCATTTTACTGAGCACAGTGGCGACAATTGCTGGGCACAGTGGCGACAATTGCTGGGCACAGTGGCTACAATTGCTGGGCACAGTGGTGACAATTGCTGGGCACAGTGGTAACAATTGATGGGCACAGTGTTAACAATTGATTGGCACAGTGGTAACAATTGATGGCACAGTGGCTGTGTTTGGCATGGCACAGTGGTGACAATTGATGGGCACAGTGGTGACAATTGATGGCACAGTGGTGACAATTGATGGCACAGTGGCTGCGTTTGATGGCATGGCATAGTGGTGACAATTTCTGGGCACAGTGGTGACAATTGATGGCACAGTGGTAACAATTGATGGTACAGTGGTAACAATTGATGGGCACAGTGGTGACGATTGATGACACATTGGTGACGATTGATGGCACAGTGGTGACAATGGGCACAGTGGCGACAATTGATGGCACAGTGGCTGTGTTTGATGGCATGGCACAGTGGTGACAATTGATGGGCACAGTGGCGATAAATGATGGCACAGTGGCTGCGTTTGATGGCATGGCACAGTGGCTGCATTTGATGGCATGGCACAGTGGCGACAATTGATGGCACAGTGTCGACAATTAATGGGCATGGTGGCTGCATTTGATGGGCACAATGGCGACAATTGCTGGGCACAGTGGTAACAATTGATGGCACAGTGGTAACAATTGATGGGCACAGTTTTAACGATTGATGACACAGTGGTGACAATGGGCACAGTGGCGACAATTGATGGCAGAGTGGCTGCGTTTGATGCCATGGCACAGTGGTGACAATTGATGGGCACAGTGGCGATAAATGATGGCACAGTAGCTGCGTTTGATGGCATGGCACAGTAGTTGCATTTGATGGCATGGCACAGTGGCGACAATTGATGGCACAGTGGCGACAATTGATGGGCACAGTGGCTGCATTTGATGGGAACAGTGGCTGCATTTGATGGGCACAGTGGCTGCATTTGATGGGCACAGTGGTTGCAATTGATGGGCACAGTAGCTGCATTTTTTTTTTCGTTTGTTTGCGCCCCCCCAAAAAAATTTGAGCACCAGCCGCCACTGGTTACATTCCCCATAATATGAAATAAATATCCAGCAGAGAGAGTAGGAACCCCTCATAGTGGGCATGGTAGGTGTGTAGACATCTCACCAATAATGTCCTAGAGAAACTGTAGGCATATAACAAAATACCAGAATTTCAGTTTCGATGGACCGACCCTTTCCGAATCCTAAAGCCTCGTACACATGGCCGGGTTTCCCGACAGGAAAACTGCAAGGAGAGCTTTTGGCCGGGAATCCCAGCCGTGTGCATGCTCCTCACAGTTTTTCCGACGGGAAAACTGCCCAAAAACCGCCGGATGAAAAAAGAGAACCTGCTCGCTTTTTTCCCGCCAGGATTCCCAGCGGACTTTTTCCCCAAAGTTTTTGGCAGTTTTCCTATGGGAAAAACTGCGATGGAGCATACACACAGTCGGGATTCCCGACTAAAGCTCTCATCTGAGTTTTCCAGACGGAAAAATCTCTCGTGTGTACAGGGGAAAAGTTACCGAGCAAGTTCTCAGTTTTTCCCCCGGGATTTCTGACGGATATTTTCCCGTTGGGAATCCCGGTCGTGTGTACGAGGCATTAGGGATCTGTTTATAATTTTTTTTTTTTTTTTACACACACTTCACACAATTTTTTCCCAAACTTTACAAATTTTTCTAATTGGATTAAATTGGGAAAATGCTTGAGTTGTGGGTGAAAGTTGTGAGTCTTGGGTAAAAACATTTATAATTAGACCCTTTAAAGTGTCTAAGGCTACCAGTAATGTGATTCACAATAACAGTGATTTTGGAGGCTGCTGTCTGCTGTGGTGTTGGTGCTTGTGATCATCCATGACACGGTCACACTTACCTCTCGGAAGTTAATGGGGACCATTTGCTCCAGCTTATCAGCACAGCTCTCAGCTGTTGAAATATCAGAAATAACATTTAAAAGCAAGTACACGTTTAAAATATGTGTTAAAAAAATTGTCTAAATGTAATTATAAATTTGTACTAAATGAAAGGAAAAGTGCCCCAAGGGCTGGATAAATGCAAGCAAAGGGCAGCATGTGGCCCCTGGGCCGCAGCTTGGAGACCACTACCCTAGGGTGACAACGTCGCTCCACCATAGATACAGTACACAATGTTGTCACTCTTGGACAAAAAAGTATGTTACTGGCAGGATCACTAAGTGAAAATAATGCTAAAAAAGTCTAAAAAAAGATCGGAAATTCCGACAAGAAAAATTTGGATTTTTTTTTCGACTGAATTTTTTTGCTCAAACTTGTGTTGCATACATACGGTCACACAAATGTTGTCTGAAATTCCGATCGCCAAGAACGCGGTGACGTAAAAACACGTACGACGGCACTATAAAAGAGAAGATCAATACCAAGTGCGCCACCCTTTGGGCTCCTTCTGCAAATTCGTTAGTAGAAGTTTGGTGAGAGACGATTCGCTCTTTTCAGCCTTGCGCTTTTCAGTCCGTTACTGCTCCGTTAGAAGAGAAGAGCCAGGAAAATAGGAGGTTCAATAGGCAGTGCGGCTCTTCTGCTTGATTCAGAGCATGCGTGTTTTTTTGTGCGTTGGAATTGCATACAGACAATTGGAATTTCCAACAAGAACTTTTCCCGTCTGAAGATTTAAGAACCAGCTCTCAAATTTTTGCTGTCAGAAATTCCAACAGAAAAAGTCCCATGGTTGGAATTTCCGACCGATAGCCCACATCAAACTTTTCTTGACGGAAATTCTGATCGTGTGTACGCGGCATAAAACGGGACAAGTTAACGGGGTCAAATTAACAATTATTTTCGATAAAATATTTCTCGGATGAACAAAATTCTACTAGTTACTGTGCTTTTCATTTAAAAAATTCCACTAGAATTGAATGTTAAAAGCAAACTAAACTTTAAAGTACTGTCAAATGAAATTCATCAAGTGTCTGATGGCATTATTGAATGTACTGATGAGATTTTTGGTACAAACATTCGTACCAAAATCTGTCAGTTTATGGCCACCTTTATACAGTCACCACATCTAAGGACTGATACGCTGCAAAATATAAAATTTTTGTTCTTGGGTTTAGATATACTATAATGGCTCTTGCAGCCCCCCAATCACCAAACCCATATCTATTATAAATGGACCCCTAATGCCTTTAACACACGATCGGAATTTCCAATGAAAAAAGTCAGACGGAATTTTTTCATCGAATATGCCGACCGTGTGGGCCCCATCTGACTTTTTTTTTATTAACAGCCAGGTAGCTACAAATACTGCAGCTGCTGACTTTTAAAAAATGGACACTTTCCTGTCCAGCGCGCCCACGATGTCGTCAGCCGAGGACGAGCAATCGTCCATCAGTCCGTTTTCATCAGACGAACCAATCGTTTGTACAGGGCATTAGTGTCAGGCATTGTACTCACTGGCAGACATGTCCGATGAAACCGGTCCGCGGACCGTTTTCATCGGACATGTCTGCCCGGGGACTTCTGTTCGATGGCTGTACACACCATCGAACAGAATTCCGCGCGTAAACAATACGCGGGGCGTGTCCGCGGTGTCGCCGCGTCGTTGACGCGGTGTCGCCGCGACAATGACGCGGCGACGTGGGCGGGCCTGCCTTTTAAATGCTTCCACGCATGCGTCGAAGTCATTCGACGCATGCGAGGGATGGCGGGCGGCCGGACATGTACGGTAGGTCTGTACAGATGTTTTAAAGCAAGTCCAGGAAACAGTTGTCCGCTGGAAACCTGTCCGATCCGCCCGAAAATGGTCCGCTCGGGCCTACACACGGCCAAACATGTCTGCTGAAACTGGTCCGCGGGCCAATTTCAGCAGACATGTTTGGTCGTGAGTACGGGGCCTCAGAGGTACAAATATTATCTTTGAATAGGCAGCAGGTAAGCTGCTTGTAATACTCAGAGCACTTTGACTTGAAGGGAAGGTGTACATCCATTATTTGGGGGGGCCCTAGGTGGAGGTCAGAACTGCTTGCTAAGCACCCCCTTTTGCAATGGGATTTTGAATAAGACATAAGGGTCCCGCTTGAAGGTACAGCTGACTTTTGTGCTTCATGAAGGACAAAGAGACCATTATTTTCCCACTCTACCACAATGCAGCTTTATCTCACTTACCGTCATCATCTTCACCAATGCCTCCCGGTATAAAGTAAAGATATTTTGATTCAAAGCACAAAGCCTGTGTCTTAAATCTATTAATGGCGGACTGCTTTGCTGTAGTGTTCCTTGCTGCAAGACAAAAGAAATGAGCTTTGCTTGAGCTAATATAAAGTACCTGTCATTTTTATTTTGTCTAGTGCTGATGAACCAACACCAACGGTTGTCCTATTGTGCCTATCAATTGGGTTTGTTGGCAAGACACAGAATACTCAAACTACAACCGTATTTATCTTAGCAGTATTGCTTTTCAGGAGGCAACTGGAGCAACCTAGTCTCTTTCTGAAATCTTTCAACATAAGTGTTAAAGCAGAGGTTCACCCAAAAAAAAAAAAAAGACATAAAAATGCTCCAAAAAAATAAAAAATAAAAAAATGTAAAAAATAGAAAAAAATTTACTTACCAGAAATGGCGGTTACTAGGCAGATCTTCCTAATCTGCCTCTTCCTAGTCTGTGGCTGGTCTTAATTCTTGTCCTCCTTGCATTGTCTTTTGGAGAATGGGGCGCACTGTCTTCTGGGAACTGTGTGTATCCCAGAGAACAGCCGCCCATTTATAAAGTGCTGCGCGACTCGCGCATGCGCAGTAGGAAATGGGCAGTGAAGCCGCAAGGCTCCACTGCCTGTTTCCCTTAGTGAGGATGGCAGCGCTGGGGCCTGCCGCGATTAAGGGGGGCTGACATCGCGGGCGCCTAGGACAGGTAAGTGTCCTTATTAAAAGTCAGTAGCTACAGTGTTACAGTGCAGGACCAGTGTTTCTGCGCTAAACGTAAAGACACAGAGGCCCCTTTCACATCCTGGGATTGTTGGAGAGCTTTGGAGATCACTGGCTGCCAAGGGAGTGAGGAATAAGGTAAGTAATTCAACTTGTTCATCAACTTGTTCATCAATCCCTAGACAATTAAATACATTTTAACCCTTGCAGTGCTGATGGGACCTCACTACATGGGCTTTTTTTATCTCCGACCCCAACCTAGAGTCAAGCTTTACTTAAGTGGGTATCTGTGCTAGGTTAATATATTTAAAGCTATGTATTTTTCTCTTATTTTTTAGAGTCAAATGCCTCCACTAAAGAACTGTTAGGCAATATAGTCCATGCACCACTTGATCCATTTACAGTCCAAAGCATATACTCACATGCTAAGTACAAGGTGTTTCCCACTTCTGTCAGGACTCCGAGCAACAGCAAATCTTCCCCAGTCTGGAAGGCTTGGACCTTATATCCATCTAAGAAACACCATTTAGTTATCAAAAGTTTGCACCTTTTAAAATACGGGCTTATTCAAATGTTCAGCGTTATTGAACTACGCGTCATAGGATGGGATCATGGGCAGCTGGAGGAAGAGCATGAAGTGGACCTGTCTTTAAAATCCATAAATCACAAGAATCAATAGAACACGTCAATGTTAAATCACATTATTATTTTGAGCAATAGTTGATTGCAGTAAATAAAAAATGCTACCCCCACATTTTCTCTGAAAACCACTTAAATTCTAGATCAGCCAATGTTCAGTGGAACCCCAGGGTTCCTTCAGAGGTTACTAGGGGTGTCTTGAGCTGTGGTTGATTGACCTCCCATTTAATGGTGCCTACAAAGTTCTAAGGTCAACACCACTTGGCAGTGTTAGCATTATACTAGTAATTTTTTTTTTTAAGCATTCTGTATAGGGCCAGTTCACACCAGACGCAGTTCCGTACAGTTTTGTGTGTATTTTTTCTGCACTAAAAATGCATGCACAGTGTTTTCCATGTATTCTAATGGCTCTAGTTCACACCATGCAGTCAGTTTCCGGTGCAGAAACTGAACGGAAACTGACTGCATGGTGTGAACTAGAGCCAACTAGAGCCATTGGAATACATGGAAAACACTGTGCATGCATTTTGTGCAGAAAAAAGCGAACATGGAACTGAACGGAACTGCGTTTGGTGTGAAAAATAGGATTTTCCTACGCCTGCAGAAACGGAGCATAGCGGAGAAAGAAGAGATCCGATGTCAGCAGATTTTCATCCACTGAAATCCGAAATCCCATAGGGATACATGTATGTCCGTTTTTCATCCGGAAACGGATGGGTGAAAAATGGACATACGGTTCGCACGTGTGAAAGGGCATTCTGACCCCCAGTGTAAGGGGGCCTATTGATCACCAATGTAATTTACATTCTTCCTGCTGACCACCAATGTAATGGGCAATGGGAAGGGTAGAGAGCATGATATCATCTACTGGCAGAGATTATGATTTTTTTGCTGTCTGTACAAGAGGCATTCTGCCAACTAGCCACCAATATAAGGGGCATTTTTCCACTGACCACCAATAAATACATTTTAGAAAGGGATCCTTAAGATCTGAAAATTATTTTAAAAGTTCCCCAGGGTAAAAAGGTTGAGAAAGGTTGGATTAGATCAGGGGTCTCAAACCGGCGGCCCTTCAGCTGTTGCAAAACTACAAGTCCCATGATGCATTGCAAGGTTGACAGTTACAAGCATGACTCCCAAAGGAAAATGCCCAAACAAGTAAACCTGATTGGACTGTCTGTGTGATAGAGGCCTTTGATGCACAAAGAACATTTCTATAATGGCGTTCAATAGTGATGCAAAGTGTACACAATAGGGGTACAATAGAGGCACTTGGATAGCCATTCATAAAGATGGCCATCCACACAGGGAGACACACCACATTATTACTGATGAAATCCACCCATGCTTGTGTCCATTAGTGTTAAAATCTCTTTTCATTTTTGACAAATCCTTATGATATAGACCTTTTAGGTCTGTTTTGTAACGTAATCCTTTCAAAATTCTGGAAAATTTTTATTTTCTGTACCTGGGCCTTCTCTGTTGGTAAACGGCAGCTCCAGTAGGGTGTTGTCAGTTGGCCTAAGGAAGTGAATAGGAGAGGAAATAGAAAAAAAAGTAAAAGTAGGAGCACACAGAGATGTTTTGTATTATTAAAAAAAATATTTTTGGCATAGGAGGAGTGCACTGGGCTGAATTACCCCCTGGCTTTGTTTACTGTATGAATAACACAGACAGTGAGGTGTCATTGCGTAATTCCTGGCTCTGATCCTTGGATGTGTATGGAGGACCACCTGATACAAAATGTATTTTACTTAGAGGTCCTTGGATGTGTATGGAGGACCACCTGATACAAAAATGTATTTTACTTAGAGGTCACTTTGAAATGTTTAATGGATAAAGATACAGTCAACACATTTCAAGGGAAAAAAAGTCCCCCCCCCCCCCATCCTTCAAGGCCTAATGCCCTGTACACACGATCGGTCAATCCGATGAGAATGGTCTGATGGATTTTTCCATCAGTTAACCGATGAAGCGGACTGATGGTCAGTCGTGCCTACACACCATCAGTTAAAAAAACGATTGTGTCAGAACGCGGTGACGTAAAACACAACGACGTGCTGAAAAAAACGAAGTTCAATGCTTCCAAGCATGCGTCGACTTGATTCTGAGCATGCGTGGATTTTCATTTTAAAACAAGTTTCCAATTTTTTAACCGATGGATAAATAACCGATGGGGCCCACACACGATCGGTTTGGTCTGATGAAAACGGTCCATCAGACCGTTCTCATCGGATTGACCGATCGTGTGTACGCGGCATAAGGGTTCAACGGTATTTGAATCACAACAGAATGCACTTGAGGAAGGGAAATGTTAAGGCTTGACGAAGACTAACATCTCCTGATGGCACCAAGATCAGCAGGCTGAGTCTTTTCAAATACCTTAAATTGAGATGAAATTTTGCACCAGGCATTCCTTCATACACATCCAAGAATTGACTATCTGTTAAGTGCTTCCATTGTTGTAATCAGAGGTAGCAGCCTGGGACCAGAGCAAGGTCCACTGACACTAGATTTTTATCATGGATCTTCTTCTTTGAAGAAAAAAAAAAAAAAATTTTTGTATTTCCACCAGATTTAGTTCTCACTTCTATTGGTCCAAGGTCATACAGACTTTCTGCCCACATCTAGAAGTTTGAGGTCTTTTAACCCACCTGTGTATGTTCCAATCTGTCATATTACATTCTCCATAATATAAGTTAAATAAACATCCAACAGTCATGCTGGGACCAATAAACTCATTTATTTTCACACATGGACACAACAGATGAAATAACTCAGAGACTCCTTCCCCCCACCCTTGAAAACAGGGTGAGTTAAACTGTCCAATGACAATAGACACACAGGTCAGGTGTGTTCAAACTTCTCATCAGTAAACAGTCTTATCAGCAGGGGGGCTGCTGCAGGAGTCCCCTTCCCTCTTTCCTCACAGCAAACACACTTATACCTCCCATAATATTTGAGGCAGACGGTCACAATAGAATACAGTCACACCCCAAACTATCACAGCAAAGGGTACACAACAGCATGAGACAACTAGACATGTGCACTGCCAAAAAAATCGTTTTTTTCGTTTATGTTATTTTCTTTTTTTTTCTTTTTTCGTAAATTCGTAAATTCGGGAAATTTGAAAAATATTTTTTTTTTTCGTTTTTGTTTCATTCGTTTTTTTTATTTTTTCGGAAATTCGTAAATTTTGAAAAAAAAATTATTTTTTCGTTTTTTTGCTTTTTTCGTAAATTCGTAAATTCGGGAAATTTTCGGATTTCCGAAAAAGCAAAAAAACGAAAAAAATTAATGAAACAAAAAAAACGAATGAAACGAAAAAAAAAAAGAATTTTCGGAAATTCGGAAATTAACGAATTTTCGAAATTTTCGAAATTTCGAATTTTTCAATTTTCGAATTTCGAATTTTTCCATTTTCAAATTTCGAATTTTTTAAATTTTCGTAATTTCGAAATTTTGAATTTTCCAAATTTCGTATTTTCGTAATTTCGTATTTCGAATTTTTCAGTTTTCGAAATTTTTCAATTTTTGAATTTCGAATTTTCCAATTTTCGAAATTTCGAATTTCGAATTTTTCAATTTTCGACATTTCGATTTTCGAATTTTTCAATTTTCGAAATTTCGATTTTTGACATTTCGAACTTTTCAATTTTCGAAATTTCGAATTTTTCGAAATTTCGAATTTTTCGAAATTTCGAATTTTTCGAAATTTCGAATTTTTCGAAATTTCGAATTTTTCGAAATTTCGAATTTTTCGAAATTTCGAATTTTTCGAAATTTCGAATTTTTCGAAATTTCGAATTTTCGATTTTCACATTTTTCGATTTTCGAAATTTCGAAATACGAAAAATTCGAAAAATTCAAAATTTCGAAATTTCGAATTTTCGATTTTTTCAATTTTCAATTTTTTCAATTTTCGAATTTTTCAATTTTCGAATTTCGAACTTCGATTTTTTTCAATTTTCAAATTTCGAATTTTCGAAAATTGAAAAATTCGAAAATTGAAAAAATTGAAGTTCGAAAATTGTAAAATTTTTCAATTTTCGAATTTTTCAATTTTCGAATTTCGAATTTTTTGGAAATAAGAAAATTCGAAAATTCGAAATTCGGAAATTGAAAAATTCGAAATTTGAAACATTTTTCAATTTTCGAAATTCGGAAATTTGAAAAATTCGAAATTTGAAAAATTCGAAATTTGAAAAATTTGAAATTTGAAAAATTTGAAATTTGAAAAATTTGAAATTTGAAAAATTTGAAATTTGAAAAATTCGAAATTTCGAAACTTGAAAAATTAAAAAATTCGAAAATTAAAAAATTCGAAAATTAAAAAATTTGAAAATTGAAAAATTCGAAAATTCGAAAATTGAAAAATTCGAAAATTCGAAAATTCGAAAATTCGAAAATTCGAAAATTGAAAAATTAGAAAATTGAAAAATTAGAAAATTGAAAAATTAGAAAATTGAAAAATTAGAAAATTGAAAAATTAGAAAATTGAAAAATCGAAAATTGAAAAATTAGAAAATTCGAAAATTGAAAAATTAGAAAATTGAAAAATTCGAAATTCGAAAATTGAAAAATTCGAAAATTCGAAAATTGAAAAATTCGAAAATTGAAAAAATCGAAAATTGAAAAAATTTAAAATTGAAAAATTCGAAAATTCGAAAAATCCGTAAATTTTTCGGATTTCCGAATTTCCGAAAATCCGAATTTCCGAAATTCGTAAAAAAAAACGGAAATACGAAAATTCGTAAATTCGAATTTTCGGAAATACGAAAATTCGTAAATTCGTAAATTCAAAATTTTCGGAAGTCCGAAAATTCGTAAATAAAAAATTCGTAAATACGAAAATTCGTAATTAACGAATTTCCGTAAAAAAACTAATTAGAAACAGAACGAATTGCACATGTCTAGAGACAACACACAATATGTACATATAAACAACTCTGAGTCTGACTAGCACAGATCATAGTGGGGTTCTCATTCACCCTGTGCCCCTATTAGAGACACAGGGTGATGTACACATAAGAGGGCCTGGGAAAGCCGGACACAGAGTTTCCAGAGCTCCCCAAGGTAAGCTGAGTTGCACAAACCCCCCCACCCAAAGTGACCCCTGTCACAGTCATACTTACCTGGTCTGTGCAATGGTTTTGCACAGAGCGGCCCTAAACCTCCTCTTCTGGGGTCTCCCGCCGACACTCTCTGCTCTGCTCCTCCTCTTCTCTGTGTGCCTCCTCTTCTCATGTGGCACATGTATGGGCTTGTGTGCATCTACAGTTGCAATAAAAAGTATGTGAACCCTTTTGGAATGATATGGATTTCTGCACAAATTGGTCATAAATGTGATCCAATCTTTATCTAATTCACAAAAATAGACAACCACAGTCTGCTTTAAACTGATAACACACACATAATTAAATGTTACCATGTTTTTATTGAACACACCATGTAAACATTCATAATGCAGGTGGAAAAAGTATGTGAACCCCTAGACTAATGACATCTCCAATAGCTAATTGGAGTAAGGTGTCAGTCAACTGGAGTCCAATCAATGAGATGAGATTGGAGGTGTTGGTTACAGCTGCCCTGCCCTATAAAAAACACACACCAGTTCTGGGTTTGCTTTTCACAAGAAGCATTGCCTGATGTGAATGATGCCTCACACAAAAGAGCTCTCAAAAGACCTACGATTAAGAATTGTTGACTTGCATAAAGCTGGAAAGGGTTATAAAGGTATCTCCAAAAGCCTTGCTGTTCATCAGTCCACATTAAGACATATTGTCTATAAATGGAGAAAGTACAGCACTGCTGCTACTCTCCCTAGGAGTGGCCGTCCTGTAAAGATGACTGCAAGAGCACAGCGCAGACTGCTCACTGAGGTGAAGAAGAATCCTAGAGTGTCAGCTAAAGACTTACAAAAGTCTTTGGCATATGCTAACATCCCTGTTAGCGAATCTACGATATGTAAAACACTAAACAAGAATGGATTTCATGGGAGGATACCACAGAGGAAGCCACTGCTGTCCAAAAAAACATTGCTGCACGTTTACAGTTTGCACAAGAGCACCTGGATGTTCCACAGCAGTACTGGCAAAATATTCTGTGGACAGATGAAACCAAAGTTGAGTTGTTTGGAAGAAACACACAACACTATGTGTGGAGAAAAAGAGGCACAGCACACCAACATCAAAACCTCATCCCAACTGTGAAGTATGGTGGTGGGGGCATTATGGTTTGGGGCTACTTTGCTGCCTCAGGGCCTGGACGGATTGCTATCATTGAAGTAAAAATGAAATCCCAAGTTTATCGAGACATTTTGCAGGGAACTTAAGGCCATCTGTCCACCAGCTGAAGCTCAACAGAAGATGGGTGTTGCAACAGGTCAACGACCCAAAGCATAGAAGTAAATCAACAACAGAATGGCTTCAACAGAAGAAAATACACCTTCTGTAGTGGCCCAGTCAGAGTCCTGACCTCAAGCCGATTAAGATGCTGTGGCATGACCTCAAGAAAGCGATTCACACCAGACATCCCAAGAATATTGCTGAACTGAAACAGTTCTGTAAAGAGCAATGGTCAAGAATTACTCCTGACCGTTGTGCACGTCTGATCTGCAACTACAGGAAACGTTTAGTTGAAGTTATTGCTGCCAAAGGAGGTTCAACCAGTTATTAAATCCAAGGGTTCACATACTTTTTACACCTGCACTGTGAATGTTTACATGGTGTGTTCAATAGAAACATGGTAACATTTAATTCTTTGTGTGTTATTAGTTTAAGCAGACTGTGATTGTCTATTGTTGTGACTTAGATGAAATCAGATCACATTTTATGACCAATTTGTGCAAAAATCCATATCATTCCAAAGGGTTCACATACTTTTTATTGCAACTGTATTTACACAAATAGCATGGCTCGGCCTTGCAACCTGCTTCCACCTCATTGGATTTGACTGACAGCAGCAGAAGCCAATGGACCCCACTGCTGCTGCATCACCTGTGATGGGAGAAGGAGAGGGCTGCAGAGGTGTTTTTTTACTTTAATGCAAAAACTTAAAAAAAAAATCCTTTATAACCACTTTAAGGTTTTCCTTACATATTTCTCCCAGAAAAAATATCTCCCATTTTTTTTAATTGTGATACTTGAAATTATAGAGCCTGCTATTCCAAAGTCCATGCAAGTTATTCTACTTTTACTTTACGCGCTTCGGCAGGAAGCTGAGATTAAGGCTTCCTGCTGAAACGCGTAAGCTCACTATCAGGTACAAGTAAAGTAACTCGCATGGACTTTAAAGTTGCTGGCTCTATCATTTCATTCAACTATCACTTGTAACTGAAAATCTGAGCCAGAGCACCCGTTGGTGGATCCTACTACAAGCTTGCATACTCGTTCCACTGTTCTGAGCGCTGCACCTGTTTCAAATTTGTTTATATGAGTCACTGCTTTTCCCTGCATTACTATCTTATTATAATACTGGGACAGTTAATGTATTGTAGCTGGCAGGCTCTCCTACTTCAAACTCCCATTTACTTTAGTAAAAGTTAGCAGAGTTTTCTGTCTGGGTGTCTACTAGACATGTGCAATTTGTTTTGTTCCAAATTTTTTTAAACGGATTTCAACAAATTCGTTAATTCATAAATATTCAAATTAACGAAAACCCATTTAACACATTTTTCTGAATATTCAAAAATTTGAATATTCGAAAATTCGGAAATTCAAAAACCCGAATATTAGAAAATCTGAAATAATAACTAGTAATAACTTTACTATTACTAACTATTAAATTATAGGTATTGGAATTTCCTTTCAAATTTGGCTGTAAGTGAACGTAACAAATACGAATTTACAAATTATCCAAAATAACAAATGCTGTATCTAAACAAATGGAATGTAACAAATTAATAATAATAAATAACAATAATAATAATAACAACTTTTTTATTATTATGATTATTTATTATTAATTTGTTCTGTTCCATTTGTTTAGATGAGGCATTCGTTATTTTGGATAATTTGTAAATTTGAATACATTTGTATTTGTTACGTTCACTAACAGACAAATTTGAAAGGAATTTCCAATACCTATAGTTTAATAGTTATTGTTTCAAATTTTTAGATTTTCTTTCTTGTTTTTAGATTTTCGAATTTTTGAATTTATGAATTTTCGAATATACAAATTTACAAATTGCGATCATAACGAATGACTCCAAAAACGAAAACAAAACAAAAAAACAAACAAAACAAATTAAAACAAAAAATAACTAATTGTTTAGTGTCTAAGAATTTTCTGAAATTTTTGCAGAGTTTCAATGGGAATTGTAGCATTGATTGCTGAAGCAACTGATAAAATGACAGACACTCACGCTGTAATGATCTCCCGCAATGTATATTCTTCTCCCTTTTTTGAGATCTCCAGCCTCGCTCTATAGAGGATTCTGAGCTCATAATTTCGATCAAAGTTGCTTGAAGATTTAGCTATAAGATTCCAGGAAGTAACATTGTCCTACAGCATGGAGACACAAGGAATAGAAAGAGACAAGGTGCAGACAGGTTATAAAAAGGAAGTAAAGAGTAAAAAAACAAAAATCTTTTTGAAGGTACAATACCCATAGAAATACATATCTACTGACTATTTCTCATTTAAAGAAACTGTTGATCCTTTAGAATGAAGTGCCTCTGTCTTGTTCAATTGTTCCTCTTTTTGGTCGAACGTTTTTAACGAAAAGTGTTACACTACTGTAGCACTCCCCTGACCCCCAAAGCATATGAGGTACTTCAGAGGTGGGATGGGCTACCATTTTACCTTAGGTTCTAGTCCTCGGCAATAATGGTACACTGATGGGCAAATTTTCGATGCAAGAAACTTTATTGACTTCCACTCATCACTCCTGGGAGAGAGGTTTAGGGCACAGGACAGCCATGGACTTGGTAGACTCCAGATGAAGGACTAAAATAACTTACTGTCTTCACAGTCAAAGGACCATAAAAGCCAACCAAACATTCTGTGAAATCAGCTCCCAACGGCAAGACACTAAATAGTTCTCACCACTCCTTGGTGAGAATCCATATACATTAGTTGTGGACCAAGTTTTAACAAGATTCTTAGATACCCTAGTTAGGCTGAAGTTTCTTCATGAGGCTTCAATCATCTTGTTCAGTCCACTAGCCCTCCAACCTAGGCCCCTCTCCAGGAACCGATCACTCTCCTCACGTAGCATGCCTGAGTGGATGTGGCAGCCACCCTCCTAGGTCTGGAGGCCTGGGAGAAGACTGACTTACCAAGGTTACTCTTATACATGTGTACAATATTTATACCCCCCCCACAACCTGCATCTCTGATAATAAGCCCCCTAGTGGTAGACCAAGAAGATATACAGTGGAACCTCGGATTGCGAGTAACGCAGTTAACGAGCGTTGTGCTATACAAGCACTGTATTTAAAAAAATTCTAACTCAGTTTGCGAGTGTTGTCTCGCAAAACGAGCAGGATTGAGGCCAAAGTGGTGTGCAGTACCGCCTTTGGCCTGAGGTAGGGGGCGCCGGTGCCAAGCGGAGCCGAAAGGCGCCAATCGAAGCCCCTGGAACGGCTCGGGAACTGAGTTTTTCCAAGGTCTGCCGTGGTGTCCTTGGGCCTTTCCGGACATTTCCGAGGCTCTCCGGCGCTCCCCACTTCTGGCCGCATGCGGTATTGCATGCCATTGAAGTCAATGTGGAACAAATTATTTTCGTTTCCATTGACTTCAATGGGAAACTCGCTTTGATATGCGAGTACTTTGGATTACGAGTATTCTCCTGGAACGAATTATGCTCGTAATCTGAGGTTCCACTGTATGTATTCCTAACTCAGATTAGAAATAAGGGACTAAAGTACTTACTATCTTCACAGATAAATTACCTTCAAGCCAACCCGGCATTCTGTGAAAGCAGCTTCTGACTGCATGACACTAAATGATTCCATTACTGACTCCTTGGGGAAAATCCACCACACTTCAGTTGGGGACCAAGCTTTCGCCAGCTTCTTGGGTACCCCGATTACCCCTTGCTCAGCATACTAGGCATTCGACCTATGTTTCTGTCCTGGTACAAGGTCACCCTCATCAGGCAGCAGGTCTGAGAGCATCTGACAGCCATCTACATCCCTCTCCCCAACAGAAGGCCAGGGAAATACTTATTTTTCAAGGTCACTCCTGAACATCTATACCTTCTCCCAGCCTGCACCACTGGCAGTGAATTATCTAATGGTTGTGAAACTTTCCACACTATTGCCAGGGACAATCCCCAGCAGAAGGCAGAAGCAAACAATAACCAGATTGCTCAAGAGACCCAAGTAAATGTAACTATTAATCAAGCTCAAGCTGACTCCATCCTAGCAAATACTAGATTGTAAACCTGTGGCGCAACAGCATGGCACAATATGACAAATACGGTGTCCCTCCGCTGTTTGCATAGCATTAAATTGTGCCAGAGAAATGGTATCTCCCGTCGAAAAAAGGCTCCTACGATGTGCGCATGCGCTATGGTGATGTGACTCTAGCTGATTGGGAAATCAGCTGGAGAGTCGTACCGTTCTGTGCATGCGCGGGCACTTTTCGATGGCGGGCACATCTTGACAGAACACCGGCCACTTGTTAGCTGTGACGCATCATTGGTTACTAGGATGCTGGAGGTGTGGTGGCTGCCAGTGTCCTAGCAACCAGTGATGCTGCATGGACAGGGTTCATGTAGCCTGGAAGGCAGGAAGCCGGTACAATCCCACCAGCATCCTAGTAGGCAACAGAGAACGGGGGAGCCCACAGACTGAAAACTGCGCTGCACTGTTGGGGCAATTACAGAGTAAATTATTATGTGAGCTAAAAAGAGATAAATATGAAAATGTAACCCCAGAAAAAAAAAGAGACACCAACCTTTATCTCATCCAACTGCTTAGACATGTGAAACCTACCAAAACATTTCTGTGCTAAACAGGAAAAGAATGTTAGATTACATGTGACATGTAATGGGGTAATAAATGGCTGAACATGCAATCTGAGACATTTTCATACCATAGTTGATACTGATGTTGAGCTCTCTGTAGCCCTGAAGTCCATTGCACTCCCCCCACTGTTTAAATTCTTCCAGCTCAGCTTCGGAAAGAAAAGTCCCTTTTGCTAAAGGAAGGGCATAACAAAACGTTAAAGTATATATCAGAGAAAAGTAGAAAAAGAAGAAAACATATGAAGTACATTTTTGCAATACAGGCAAGTTTCCTGATTTTGCAACAGACTAAATTTGTGTGGACTGAGTGGTGTCAGCCCTGCCTAGTTGTCTTTTGCTAAACTACTAAAATTCTCAAATTCTCTTACCATGATCACTAATTATTCTGTAGTTCAAGATAAGAACTAGGGGCCAGATTCAGAGAAGAGATACGACGGCGTATCTCCTGATACACCGTCGTATCTCTTGTCGTATCTATGCGGCTGATTCATAGAATCAGTTCTGACTTACACCGTCGGATCTTAGGATGCACTACTTTGGCCGCCGCTGGGGGGAGTTTGCGTCGTATTCCAGCGTCGGGTATGCAAATGAGGTTTTACGGCGATCCACAAAGGTTTTCGCGTTCGTTACGTCGGGGCAAGTCTTTTTTCCCGTCGCAAAGTTAAGTGTGCTATTAACATGGTGTAAAATTACTCCACCATGTTAAAGTATGGCCGTCGTTCCCGCATCAATTTTGAATTTTTTTTTTCGGCGTAAGTACGTTACGCACGTCGCGATTCACAAACACATCGGGCCGCCGTAAGTTCGCGCAAAGCACGTCGGGAAAATTGTGAATGGAGCATTTGCAGAACGTCCGGCGCAGGAGCGCGCCTAATTAAAATGGTACACGCCCCATTTGAATTGGGCGGTCTTGCGCTGGACGGGTTTACGTTACACCGTCGCAAGTTTGCAGTTAAGTGCTTTGAGGATCAGGCACTTACACTGAAAACTTGCGGCGGTGTAACGTAAACGGGTTACGTTGCGCCGCCGCAATTGTACCTGAATCTGGCCCTAGGAGGGCCAATTAAACTCCTTAAGATAACATAGGAAGTGAGCACAGAACATAGGACAGCTCTGAATTTCCTATATAATCAACAGGCATTTTTTGCTTTATTATTAATTTATTATTACTTTATTATTTGTTGCACCTATCAGATAGAACAAAATGATTTCAATGGTATATTTAATAAGACAGCATAACCAAACAGATTATAGTGAGAAGGGCTAAAGCAGGGGTGTCCAATTTTTTGACCTTCCTGGGTCACATTGAAAGAAGAGGAATTTCCTTGGGCCACAAATAAATAATCGAACAATAAGGATAGCTGATGCAAAAGATCACAAGTTAATGATCACTGATGTAGATAATACACCTTTCTCACTAATAAAATGTCATTTTTATTGTAATATTTTATCATTCTACTTGTATATGCATGTGTTGAGTAGAGTTTAGAAAGTAATGGATTGGGGGGGGGGGGGGTGTCAAGGCAATTAGTCCTAGAGTGGTACAAAAGTATCTGCTTATTAAGAAGAATGTAATCTAATTTTATTTGTATTATTTATTATTATAATTATTATTATTGTTATATTGTATTATTGTATTTTCAGAGATGTTGCATATTTATTTTTACCTCCATGTAGGGGGTCCTCAGACCTAAGTCTAAGAGGAAAAAAGGATCTTTTGAGAGTCTGACTTTGTTTTTATGTTAATAACATTTATGTTAAAAAAGCATATAAAAGTAGTAAATTTTGTAGTACAATAGAAATTGTAGTACGATAAAAGAATCACAAGATGGCGGAAGAACACCACACCTACCTTTTAGTGTAAAGTTGGATTATGTTTGTGTTAAAGATGCATATAAAATAGTCTTGACGATTGCAGTACAATAAAAATACCACAAGATGGCAGAGGAACACCACCTCCATAGTGGTAAAGGCACTAATTATAAAGCAACTGTGTAGTCAACATAAATAAATCAGAAAAACTTGCTCATAAAGGAGAGCATGAAGCCCTGTACATACGAGCAAGAATCATGTCAGGAAAAATCCATAGTTTTTCCCGACGAGATTCTTGGCAAGAATCTCTTGCCGCCCGAGTGTACAGACTCTCCTTTCAAAAGAACCGCGGTTCTCTTGAAAGGCAAGAACGCGGTGACGTCATCGCATACAACGAGCATGCGCTCGTCACATTCGATGCCGTCACCGCCATCTTACTGCACCCTACCTATGCCTAGGAAGCTACTGCGCATGCGTCAAAGTCATTTCGAACATGCGCAGGTTTCCATGGCGACCAGGTAAGTATATACACTCTCGGTTTTCTCTGCAGGAAAACTGCCGAGAATCTCATGACGAGGAAATAAAGAGCAGGTTCTCTATTTTTCTCGTCTAGATTCTGGGCAGTTTTCTTGACGAGAAACCTTAAAAAGCCTCGTACACACGCTCGGTTTACTCGACAAGAAAGCTCTGCCAGCAGTTTTCTTGCTGGTTCTTGCCGAGTAAACCGAGCGTTTGTAAGAAGCTTAAGCTTCAGGGCCCGTTCACATCTGTGTGTTGTGAAACACAAAGGGGTAGATCCACAAATAAATTACGCCGGCGTATCTATTGATACGCCGGCGTAATTTCAAAATTCCCGTGTCAAGATACGACGGCATCTAGGCGAGATCAGACAGGCGTAGGTTCAGGGTGGGTCTTAACAGAAAGGGGTGTGGCCTTGATAGGAAGGGGTGGGTCATATTTAAATGGGGGTAGGGGGTGCACGAGTTTAGTCAGGCCTAGGGCAGCACAAAACCTAAATACACTACTGGTGACAGTGATTGGTGGACATGGAAAGGTGGAAATTCTAAAGAACATAATTTATTATCTCACATCTTAACATCTTCCAGCTTATTTTGTGGCTCTTGGGATATATTGACATGACTTTTCTGATCCACAAAGGAAATTGGTGCTGAAAGACTCCCCTCTGTTTGGATCACTGCCCAGAACAGATTGCTGATAGCTATATGTAGCACTACCCCCGAAGGAGCTGCTGGTTTGTTTTGGGTGGCACATTTACCTCGTGGCTCTTCCGAATTCCTAGGGGTGAATGGTGCATATAGCAATAGTAAAGGAATGTCCCCAACAAGTGTCTTTTCTGTGCTCTTTATTACCCAGCCGGGTAAAAACAATGAACTGGTGATGAAAGGGATAGAGTTTGCAGAAAGACGGAGAACAGCAGATTCAGGCGTAGTATTTGGAACAGTCCTGTTCCCGTATGTAACACTTTCCATACCACTCCTGCCTGAGTGGGTTTAGTGTACCCGGACAGGCCTCTCTCACTGACCTGGCAGCCGGAGTATCACTCGAACATTTGTAGGATAAAGTCTCTGCCCCAGACCCTCCTGAATGGACCTTAGGGAGACGCCTCTGCCACAGGCCCTCTCTGGTTGCAGTTACCGAGGTAATCCTTCTTCTTAATGTCGCCCAGGTACCGACTGACAGGTGATCAATCCTTCAGTGTCCGGCTACCTTGATCCCCGGTGGTTTGTCGAAACCCTTTTGGATCGCCAGCCTCTCATTGGCGCTCCTCAGATGAACTCCCCACCGAACAGCACTACCGCTTGGTATCCTCAAAGGTGGGAACCCAGTCGCTCACTAAGTCCCCGTCGCTGCTCAGATGTTCCGGGCCAACATGTTCCCTGAACCAGGAACACCGCGTGGCAAGCACGCCCCGGCCAGGTAGGCCATAACGCCGGGGCGCCGTGATGTGGCCACCCTAAAGGTGGGTGCCACACTGGATGAAGAAGACCCAGAACCAATGGCGTCTGCCCCATAAATACCCTCCCCCAGCATGCACAGCGAGGCTACACCCTCCTGATTGGCTGCTGGGGAAGAGCACCCAAACCTTGACTCCACTGCTGCCATCTACTGCACAGGGGTGGGAAGAACACCCCAGTACAACAGAATGAGCCCACAGCACAGCCAAGCTGAGACAGAGACCCTGTTTTAAGCATAACAATTTGGATCAGAGTTTAACTACACTCTGATCTCCCTTTAAATTCAAATAGCACCGGTTCCTCAAAGTAACCAGGCGCTACATATATAACACATATAACACCCACCACGTGTCACTGACTGCATGCCCAGCACTGATTGATGTCTGAATGGGAGAAGTTTCATCACTGAGGGCCACCAGCCAAATATTTCTTATTAGTAGTGACGCAGGGGCAAATGCCCCCAGCCCAGTCTTCTCCTATATGGCAACGAACCTCATTGCATTATGTTGACAACAAAAGGTTGAGAACCTCAGTGTTATTGAGTAATGCTTCTTGTGGCTATGATAAGTATACTTACTAAATAAAGCAGATACTTCCACCCTGTTATTTTTTCTCAGTTGTAGGATCATACTGTCTGGCTGAGTCTGGGTAAATGTCATAATACCAGTAATTCCTAAAACAGAGGAGAAACAGAGAGATTATAAACGGACTATATCATAGCTGCTTTCATCAGTTTCGGCTACAGACCACAGTCGCGTACACACAACCGTTTTTCATGAAGAGAAAAGTGCAATTTTTTTAAATTGGTCGTGAAAAACAGTCGTGTGTAGGCCCCAGAGCATTTTGCCCAAAATTGGCCAAAAAATAATTAGAACCTGCTCTATTTTTTCTCGTTGTTTTTCACGTCGTGAAAAGCGGTCGTGTGTACGCTTTAACATGGGGGAAAAAAGCGTGCATTCTCAGAAGCAAGTTATGAGATGGGGAAATTAGCAAAAGCCGCCCAAAGGGTGGCACCATTTGAATGGAACTTCCCCTTTATAGTGCCGTCGTACGTGTTGTACGTCACCGCGCTTTGCTCTAGCATTTTTTATCATGAACGTGTGAAAGCAAGGCAGGCTTGAGAGGAATCACGACAAATCACGTCGAGAAAAACATAGTTTTTTTGCATGACATGAATAACGGTCATGTGTACGTGGCATCAGTCTTATTCAGGGGTCCTGGGGAAAAAAGTGTAGGAACTCCCACCCAAGATCCACTCCCCCACCAAAAAAAAATTATTCGCTCATATGCATAATTACTAAACCGCATGTTTTTTTTTAAGCAAGTTCTTTCTAAGTCCCATGATAACTTGCGGCAGACCTCCGCAATGTCTCCTGGGAACAATGACAAAAGCTCCCAGGAGACATTGCGGCATCGAGGAAGTGACAGAATACCCGCACACTACCCGATGAATCCATATACAGGAAGCGGCCAGTAACAAAGGATTACTATGGTTCGCCTGCCCCTGACAGTGACTCGAGCTGGGCATCGCCGCTTAGTGAAGGATTGGCTCGGGCGACTCAGCTGCTCTAGTCCTGCAAAGGGAACTGCGTTCCTGCTCTGAAAAAAAGTGCAAGGACTCCGTTCCCACACGTTCCCGCAGGACTTCAGCCCTGGTCTTATTATGGTATTAACAGCATGCCACACTAAACCATGTGAATATATAGCAAGTCCCTGGCATGGTACTCCACAAGCCTTAATATAGGCCTACCTGTAGGTAAAAATGTACAAAGCGGGCTTTATTATCACTTTACGAGAGGAAGGGAGTTACCGCTCCAGGTGGGTATGATGAACACTCAGTGGCCCGGATTCAGATAGGAGATACAACGGCGTATCTCCTGATACGCCGTCGTATCTATAAGGCCGGCCGGTCATATCTATGCGACTGATTCATAGAATCAGTTACGCATAGATATCCCTAAGATCCGACAGGTGTAAGTGACTTACACTGTCGGATCTTAGGCTGCAATTCCAGGCCGGCCGCTAGGTGGCGCTTCCGTGTCTTTTACGCTTTGAATATGCAAATGAGCATTTACGCTGATTCAGAAAAGAAACGACCGCCCGGCGTTTTTTTTTTTTACGTCGTTTGCGTTTGGCTTTTTCCGGCGGAAAGTTACCCCTGCTATAGCAGGGGTAAGTGCGGCGTATCCTATGTTAAGTATGGCCGTCGTTCCCGCGCCGAGTTTTGATTTTTTTGCGTCGTTTGCGTAAGTCGTTTGCGAATACGGCCGGACGTAATTTACGTTAACGTCGAAACCAATGACGTCCTTGCGACGTCATTTGGAGCAATGCATGCTGGGAAAATTTGTGGACGGCGCATGCGCTGTTGGATCGGCGCGGGGACGCGCCTGATTTAAATAGTACATTCCCCCTAGCCGCGGAATTTGAATTCCGCCGGGGGATTTACGATACGCCGCCGCAAGTTTTGAGGTAAGTGCTTTCTGAATTAAGCACTCGCCTCAAAAACTTGCGGCGGCGGATCGTAAATCAGATCTAAAGATCCGCTAACCTATCTGAATCCGGCCCACTGACTAGTCAGGAGATCAAGGGTGCCTAAAATGCACTAGGCAAATTGTAGAGGATAAGAGATGGACAGCCGCACTCCAAAAAACCTTTAGGTTGTCTTTAATATAAAAGGATGAAAAAATGCACTACAAAAACCAGCAGAAAATGGGAATAGCATCCTACGCGTTTCACACTATAGATCAGTGCTAAGTCATGGCTTACTATCGCTTTAAGCGGTGCTGGGACACACAGAATCTTTGACCAAAAGAACTGGATTCAGCATATGGTTCTGCACTGTTCACATCAATCATTTCCCCATGTTTCACTCAAGTTTTGTGGTTTTACTCAGACTGACTTATTATGGTATATATAATCTTGTCTCACCTTTGATGAGTTCATAGCTGTAGGCCAGGCTTCCTTCTTTAGAGTGAATTCTTGTTGATCCAACAATTCCACCATCAAACCTTGCCATGCTGCAAATATTAGAGCAAAACTTGAAATGATCTAGAGTTTATCTTTTAACCAGTTGCTTACTGGGCACTTAAAACCCCCCTCCTGCCCAGACCAATTTTCAGCTTTCAATGCTGTCGCATTTTGAATGACAATTGCGTAGTCATGCAACACTGTACCTAAATGAACCTCTGCGTTTTTTTTTTTTTTTTGTTAAAAAATAGATAAAAAGACAGATTTTTTTTTATTATATTTTTTTATATTTTGTAATAAAATTTTGCAAACAGGTAATTTTTCTCCTTCATTGATGTACGCTGATGAGGCTGTACTGATGGGCACTGATGGGCTGCACTGATGGGCACTGATGGGCTGGATTGATGGGCACCAATGGGCTGCATTGATGGGCACCAATAAGGCAGCACTGGTCGGCACTGATAAGGCGGTACTGGTGGGCACTGATAGGTGGCACTGGTGGGCACTGAGAGGTGGCACTGATGGGTGGCACTGAAGGGCATTGATAGATGGCACTGGTGTGCACTGAGAAGTGACACTAATAGGTGGCATTGATAGATGGCACTAATAGGTGGCAGTGATGGGCACTGATGAGTGGCAATAATGGGCACTGATCAGTTACACTGATAGGCAGCATTACTAGGTGGCACTGATTGGCATCACAGGTGGGCATTGATAGGTGGCACTGTGGGCATTGATAGGTGGCACTGCAGACATAGATAGGTGGCACTGTGGGCACTGGCAGGTGGCACTGGCAAGCAGTATTTTTGGGCACAGAGGAGGCAGATGTACCTCCTTCCTCTTCAGGACCGATGTCCCTTTGTAAACAAGCCGGTGATCTGCTTTTTTTTCTCCTCACGCTGTCAGCCTTTGTTTACATCATGTGATCAGCTGTCATTGGCTGACAGCTGATCACATGGTAAGGGGCCGGGACCAGTCTCTTACACAGATCTGAGATCCACCAAGTCTCAGTGACTCAGTGATCACAGTGCATGCCGCACAAGCCCTGCAGGGGGTGCGCATTGACGTCCTCCCGAATTTTCAGGCCCACGCTGTAGCCGTCATTTGACTATAGAGCGGGCCTCTATTGGTTAAATACATAAATTTAAATATTAACCAATCCCAGGCTTGCAAAATCTCAGGCCTCTTCTATTTGGAATGTACCTTATACAGAATCTATTGTCAACCAGGCTTTCGTAGAAACCTAGGTTTCCTCCAGTAGTTAGGGGGTTTCTTCAGCGATGGCTGACTAACCTTCTATCTGATGGCGCCTGCATAGTTCCAGGGCCAACACAATTTATCAGAGCCAGTGACTGAAGCTGCCAATGATCTTTTTGCTCACTGACCATCAATGCAGGAGGCATTTTCCCAATGACCCCTGTTTTTTTTTGGGGGGGGGGGGGGCACCTGATACCTGAAAAATATTTAGAAAAACTTTAGAACCCCGTTAAAGTCTATGGGACTCGAACATTTGAAATCTAAAGTGCTAATTTTAAAGGCTAATATGCAAGTTATTGTCCTAAAAAGTGTTTGGGGACCTGGGTATCAATGCAAAAAAAAGTTTTAAAAACGGCTGTTTTTTCGGGAGCAGTGAATTTAATAATGCTAAAAGTGAAACAATAAAAGTGAAATATTCCTTTGAATTTCGTACCTAGGGGGGTGTAAAGTTAGCATGTGAAATAGCGCATGTTTCAAGTACTTAGAACTGTCTCTGCACAAAGTGTCATTTCTGAAAGGAAAAAAAGTCTTTAAAACCGGACTTGCGGCTATAATGAATTGTCGGCTCTGGCAATTCAGAGCGAATTCATTCATAAAAAAAAAAAAAATAGCATGGGGGTCCCCCCAAATTCCATTACCAGACCCTTCAGGTCTGGAATGGATATTAAGGGGAACCCCTCCGTCAATTTAAAAAAAATGACATGGGGTTCTCCCCAAATATCCATTCCAGACCCTTCAGGTCTGGTGTGGATTATAATGGGAACTCCACCCCAAATTTAAAAAAAAAATGGCGTGGAGTTCCCCCAAAAATTCACACCAGACCCCTTATCTGAGCACGTTAACCTGGCCGGCCGCAGAAAAGAGGGGGGGACCCGAAGAGGCTGCCGATGGACGCCGTGCAAGACACCAAAACTGTAAGTACAAAAATATTTTTTCCACAGGAATGCGGGTCCACTTTAGGGGTGCGCGCTATACGCCGGAGCGTGCAATACCCCGATAAATACGGTATGTACATGGGATTTTTTTACTTTTAATACATTTGCAAAGATTTCAAACAAACTTCTTTCACATTGTCATTATGGGGTATTGTTTGTAGAATTTTGAGGAAAATAATGAATTTAATCCATTTTGAAATAAGGCTGTAACATAACAAAATGTGGAAAAAGTGAAGCACTGTGAATACTGTCCGGATGCACTGTATCTACATACACAAGCAAGTGCCATAAAACAAAGTATCTTATGCTTACATGTATAAAGGAAGGGAAACAAACAAGGTTAACCACTTCTCTACTTTGGGTGTTTTTCAGATTTGGTGTTTACAAGACTAAAACATTTTTTTTTGATAGAAAATTACTTAAAACCCACAAACATTATATATTTATTTTTTTCTAACACCCTAGAGAATAAAATGGCGATCATTGCAATACTTTTTGTCACACCATATTTGCGCAGCGGTCCTACAAGCGCACTTTTTTTGGAAAAAAATCACTTTTTTGAATTAAAAAATAAGACAGCAATAAATTTGGCCCAATTTTTTTATATATTGTGAAAGATAATGTTACGCCAAGTAAAATGGTACCCAACATGTCACGCTTACAAATTGCGCCCGCTCGTGGTATGGCGTCAAACTTTTACCCTTAAAAATCTCGATAGGCGACGTTTAAAAAATTCTATAGGTTGCATTTTTTGAGTTACAGAGTAGGTCTAGGGCTATAATTATTGCTCTCGCTCTAACAATCGCGGCGATACCTCACTTGTGTCGTTTGAACACCGTTTTCATATGTGGGCGCTACTCGCGTATGCGTTCGCTTCTGCGCATGAGCTCTTCGGGACGGGGGGGGTTTAAAAAAAAAATTTTTTTCTTATTTATTTTTATTTATTTTATTATTTTTTACACTGGAAAAAAAAAATATTCCTTTTATTCCTATTACAAGGAATGTAAACATCTCTTGTAATAGAAAAAAGCATGACAGGTCCTCTTAAATATTAGATCTGGGGTCAAAAAGACCTCAGATCTCATATTTAGACTAAAATGCAAAAAAAAAAAATTGAAACTGTCATTTTTTCAAATGACAAAAAAAAAAAATGTTTCTTTAAGAGGCTGGGCGGGACTGACGTTTTGACGTCACTTCCGCCCAGCAGAGCTATGGGGATGGGCGAAGGAGATTTTTCCTTCAGTCTCGTCCCCAGCCACCAGCCGAACGGTCCCGATCGCCTCCGCCGCTACCGACGGCTACGGTAAGCGGCAGAGGGCGCGGGAGAGCTGCGGGAGGGGGGGGCCCTCTCCCGCCGCCGATAACGGCGATCTCGCGGCAAATCCGCCGCGGAGACCGCTGTTATCGTTAACAGAACCGCTGACACTAAAGATTGATACCTCGGTTGTGGCAGCAGCTGCTGCCGTTACCGAGATATCAATCTTTAAAATTAGGCCGTATAAAGACGTACGGCGGTTTGGAAGTGGTTAAACAAATATTGAACTTTGGCTACCCAATGGTATTACCAGCAAGTGACCTTTAGAGTACAGCAAAGATAGGTTTTATGTCAACATCTTCATATTGTTGTTCCCCGGAAGAGCTGTCACTATGGGTTCTTTTTTTATTTATTTATTTTTCATTTACCATGCCCATGATTTGGGAAATCTCTGCAAAATGAATTTTTATTGCATTCACTAAGGTTTGTGAAACATTACTTAGCAAAGGAAACATGCTCTAGTCCGTTAGTAAATGGCAATGTATTTTTCTGTGTGCGCAATAGAAGTATGTGGACTTACGGACTGAAGAATCCCCATAAACTAGCTTTGTTCTCGGATACTCTTATGTTTGAGTAGGAACACGTTCGTTTAGGTGGGTCGAACATACCCATGACTGCCTTCAGGTTCCACAGACCATTTAGCTGTTAAGAAATCATGCCGAAATGTTAAAGGAACAAAACCAAACAATTCATTTTAATATTTATAGCATTTCTCACATCAGTTGTGACAAAACATGTAGGGCGGAGCCTATATATACATGCCACCGTCACGCCTGATCTCTTGTGTAGACCACCATTGATTTCCATGCATGCTTTAGAGCGTTTGGATTTTTATATGCAATTTTTGCCTTCTGAAATGTGAGTACTTTAATCTTGTCTACACCATTAAAGAGTGTTTACGGTAAAACAATATCTGGATGTTTCCTTTTTTGCATATTCAAGGCACATCCTTGTCCTGCATCTATCTGAACCACTAAACAGCATCTGTTCCTGAAGGATTCATATTGGCTTAATGCTGAGGAGCTATTCATTGAGTCATGTCATTCTGGTAAGAACCCATCTTACACTGGGTGGTGGAGCACGTTGGTGATTGCTGGATTGCACACTTATACTTCACTATATGGATTTTTGCTTTTTTTCATTAATTCACTTGACTTTATTGGGACTTTATCATCATTTTTTTTTTTATTTCAATTTTTTTTTATTATCTATGGATTCATTTATTAGCGCTGCAGCATTTTTTGTGTATCGTTGTAACTACTTTGTGCATCCAGGAGGATTATACCGCATTTTTTTTTTAGGACAAATTGGGCCTTTATTTGGTGGTAAAATGGTGATGGACTTTTTTCTTATTATCAATTAAAAACTGGCACAAAATAGTAAAAAGGAATGACATTTTAAAAAAATCACAATTTCTGCCAGAATATGGCCCTGGCCAATATTTGATTAATAATTTCATCACTATCCCCTCCCCTTCCCTTATAGAGCAGATGATAACTTGGGGTTGTGATTTGGCTTGCGTTACCATTGGGATCAAATGTATGCTCTTTTTTTTTGCCCCCAACTCCAGGAATTAAATTGCTTGATTTGTCTAGGGGTTACAGAATAAGGAGAAATCCTAATCTATCTCCAACCTCTAGCATGGTCCCTCCAGCTGTGAGACCAATTCAACGTTCCCCTCCTCTGTAAGTAGCTCCTGGCCACAGTCATGTTAAGGCCTCCTCAATGTACAATATGTCCTACAGACAGACACTTTTGGGAGAAGAGGGCAGTGCCAGATCTGGTCGGACCAGGGGCATATTGTAAGTAATACTGCCTGTTACTGTACCCCCTAGACATAACAAGTGTCTAACCCTAGCAGTCTGGGGGGGGGGGATATTTTTTTCTACTTTCTGCAGTTATACTTTAAGTTACCTGTAGTCAAGAGATGACAAATGGCTGATTTATCAGATTACCCACATCCCTGCCCACACTAACGCTTACACCAGCCAGCTGCAGTCTAGGGCAGTGGTTTCAAAAGGGCGACCCGGAGGCCAGATGCTGCCCTTTGTTCCACCCAATGACACCAACAATGGTGCACAATTCCTTCCAATGACTCCAACAATGGGGCACAATTCCTCCCAATGACTTCAATAATGGGGCACAATTCCTCCCTAAGACTCCAACAATGGGGCCCAATAACACCAATGATGGAGCACAATTCCTCCCAAGACACCAACAATGGGGCACAATTACTCCCACTGATGCCAATAATGGAGCTCAACTACTCCCACTGAAAGAAATGGTGGGGCATTATTTTTCCCCCCACTGACATCGGGACCTTTTCTACTCCCAATAGCCACAGTGTGTCCCACATAAAGTCTGAAGGACAGTAAACTGGCCATTTGTTTAGTAAGTTTGGAGACCTCTGGTCTAAAGGAATGTTTGCTTAGGCATGTACATCCTGTCCTTATGAGTGTGTGGTTAACCTTAAAGGGCAGAAAAGCATTCTTCGCAACTTTTTGAGGTGGGAATGAGGGACACCTATTAGCAAAATAATGTAGGCATAGGACACCCCCTACCACGCACCCTTAAAGGAGAATTATACATAAAAAAAGTATTACTTAAACCCACAAGTCCTTTTTTTTACCACTACTATTCCTTTATATTGGCTTTTGAAATATACAAATGCAGCAGTTTCGAAATTGGATGAAAAGTTTAGCACTGGGAAACACTTTTTGAAAGATAAAATGTTAATTTTATATACAGCTATATAGATCAGACCAAAATGAGGGACAGAGGGACTTTGTCCCAAATCAGGGACAGCCCCTTGAAATCAGGGACAGTTGGGAGCTATGACTAAGGAGGCTTCCATAACAGACCCCCTCTTCTGGGGGGTTGCCTGGCTGTCATGCTGTTCACATAGCTTCCGGGACTACTAACCATGAGTATGGTGCTTTGGAGTTCTGACTTTACTGATTCATATTGGGCCCGATCATTGTCTCAGAAAATATTGAAGCCATTAGCCCCCAGGCAACTTATGTTTACAGAAAGAGGTCGGAAATGACACCTTCCGTATTCTTTTAGAGCAGGCTTCCTTGAATAAAATAAAGTTATATCACTTAAAAATATTATTTCTTTTGACTATGTTGAACTTTCATCTATTCTTACTATAATGTCTTTACATAGCTAACATTCTTTTCCAAAAATCACTCACCCTTTTGACATCTGGCCGTATCCCTCTTATCTCTGTGCTGCAGTTTACGGGACTTCCCAAGGTGGCATGGAAGAGGCAGATTGAGAAAATGTAGAGTATGAGGGTCCCCATGGTATAGTATGCCAGCAACAAAAGTGACCAGATTCCCAGGGTCAGTGTATGAACACACTGCACAAGGACTTTTAAACACTGTCCCACCCACAGTTTTTTTCAGAAGTCACGGGTCAGAGGTCCATAGAGGACAAGATAACAGAGGGAACGTCAAGCAAACTAAATATTGATACATGCCTTGCAAGCTGGGCTGTTTAATGTTTAATGCTGTACAATAGACAAAAAAAGGCAGAATTTACTAGCTATAACGTGAAATATCTGATGACAAAAGAGTAAGTACATAACATGTGTAGCGCCTGGGTACTTTACAGTACCGGTGCTAGTTAAATTTAGAGGGAGATCAGAGTGTAGTTAAACTCTGATCCAAATTGTTATGTGCAAAACAGGGTCTCTGTCTCAGCTTGGCTGTGCTGTAGGCTTATTCTGTTGCACTGGGGTGTTCTTCCAACCCCGGTGCTGCAGGTGGCAGCAGTGGAGTCAAGGTTTGGGTGCTCTTTCCCAGCAGCCAATCAGGAGGGTTTGGCCTCGCTGTGCATGCTGGGGAGGGGTATTTATGAGGCAGACGCCATTGGTTCTGGGTCTTCTTCTTCGAGTGTGGCACCCACCTTTAGGGTGACCACATCACGGCGCCCCAGCGGTATGGCCTACCTGGCCGGGGCGTGCGTGCCACGCAGTGTTCCTGGTTCTGGGACCATGTTGGCCCGGAGCATCTGAACAGCGACGGGGACCCAGTGAGCGACTGGGTTCCCACCTTTGAGGATCCCAAGCTGTATTGCTGTTCGGTGGGGAGTCCATCTGAGGAGCGCCATTGAGAGGCTGGTGGTCCAAAAGGGCCTTGACAAACCACCGGGGATCAAGGTAGCCGGACACTGAAGGATTGATCACCTGTCAGTCAGTACCTGGGCGACAAGTTGAAGGAGATCCAGGCATAATTCATCTAAGAAGGATTATCTCCGTAACTACAAGTCAGAGAGGGCCTGTGGCAGAGGTGTCTCTCTGAAGTTCACCAAGGAGGGTCTGTGGCAGGGACTTTATCCTACAAATGTTCGAGTGATACTCCGGCTGCCAGGTCAGTGAGAGAGGCCTGTCTGGGTACACTAAACCCACTCACATAGTGGGTTGGGAGCAGGACTGTTTCCCTACCATTACGCCTGAATCTGCTATTCTCCTTTCTTCTTCAACTTTACTTTCCTCACCACAAGTTTATTGTTTTTACCCGACTGGGTAATAAAGAGCACAGCAAAGAGCACCTGTTGCGGACATTCCTTTACTTCTGCCAAATGCAATACGCATTATCCACCACTAGGAATTCGGGGGAGCCATGAGGTAAATGAGCCACCCAAAAAAAACAGCAGCTCCACAGGGGGGAAGTTCTTCACATGTATTGTGTGTTGCAACAGTCCTCAGGATAAAATGCACCTTTTTCTTAAGGCTGGACTCCTGAATAAGCAAATATTATCTAAATATAAGAGACATGTGTATGTCTTCCAGATCTGTGCAGTAATCAAGCATGAAATGTTGCCTCTGTGCAGGAGCTTCCTGTACTAAAGACCGGTCACTGCTCCATTTTCTCCTTGTGACTGGTCTGTCAGTCAGCAGCTCTCTGCATTGCTCCCTCCCCCCCGCGCGCGCTCACTGGTCATTTAGGTCTCCCTTGTACCTCATCTGAGTTTCTCTAGGTTTGGGAAGTCTAGATTAATACACCACCTGTCGTATCTGAAGATATCTCAGGCTCATGGCAGCATTGATGAACAGCTGAGAAGGTGGTGTATGCATGCTTTCATGAAACAGTGTCTTTAGTCGGGAAGGCAGCTACAGGCCTGGAGGCATTAATGGCGAAGGTAGACATCAAGTCTGTTTTTGATTGTTGCCAGTCCATCTGGACTGACAGTTTTATGGGGGTGCTGTTTTGAGGGTCAGTCCTATATTGATAGATGCCAGTCCATGGGTTTTTCTATCTCCTATGCTTAATTGAACATGTTCAGCGGGGCCGTGGCCTGACAAGGCATGTGAGCTGACCTGCTGCACAGAGCTCCCGCTGGTGATCCTGACTTTTATCCTCTCCTCGCACTTGATTCTGCCCGATTTCCACCACTAGTGCTGCCCGCTGCCTCCCTGAGCCATTCGGAACCGCTGGACACCCAAACCAAGCTGATGCTGACCCAGGGGAACCGTGGGGAAGCCGCGGCCGCGGTTTTCCAAGCTGGCCAAGATGGCACCTGGCAGCCACAGCCTTCTAATGCACAACAAGGCATGGAGAAGAAATCCGAGCAGAGGGGTAAACTAAACAAGCCTGGAGCCCAAAGAGCAGCCCAGGGACATGCTGTACGACAATCAGAAGCTGTCTGGGCATGCAGATTCCCCCCTGAATGCCTCACAACAGCATCCACACTCCCTGGAGCCTGATAGCAGGGAAGATGCAAGCATACTTGATGACACAGTGCCACTAGACACCCAGAACAATCCCATTTCTGATTTATTTGATCTCCCTTCAGAGAACCGTGCTCAACCTTGGCTTAGTGAGATCCTGCATGCAGTTCACAAGCGCACTGCCTCTGTGGAGGACCTGAAAGAGAAGTTTGGAGGACTGAGGGAAACAGTGTCTCTCATGCGTCAGGACCTCCAGAAGATCAGGGAGAGAACCACGGCAGTGGAGGGCAGGGTGAGTGATGTGGAAGACCAGTTGCCCTTCCGGAAGGATTTTATAAAGAATATATATATTCTTGTTAATATGAATGAATGTGAGACTGTTTGAGCTATTAATTTTCTTGTGTAATTCGCTGAATTCGAGATTTGAAACTCCAAAAACGTATAAGTTTGAATATGAAATATATATATATGTTCATTTGAAATGTTTAATGTTTTAAGTAAAGAATTGTATTTGATTGGAATGTGTTCTCCTATTGAGGTAATTCATATGGCTGTTTCTCAGTGATTGATTAGCTAGGCCACATTCTGTTTAGAATGTGATTTTAGCTGTGTCTGCAGACCTTTCACCTTTTCTTACCTAAACAAGCCATTTCCTCTTGAGATCTACAGAATATTTAGACTAGGTTCTCAGGAGACATTTCCTATGTAAAGGTTGAGATAGATGTAAAACAGATGTTGTATCAGGTTTTCATTATAAATCACGCCCTTTGGGAGGGTATATTTCTGAGCGCGAAATTCAGACAAAGAAATGTCTTTGATATATAAACTGAAGGTTTGCCAGCTGGGGCAGAACTCGTTCTTCAGCCATCTTCAAGGACTCCCTCAGTCAACATCAAGAGGAGACATTCAGACACATTTATTTTGCAAACATACAGAAGCAAGACTTGGAACACACATCTCATTCATTTGAAATTCTTATTTTTTGAACTCTTATTTGAAGCTATTTGATACATTTAAACTGTTTTTGTACTTATGTTAAGTGTGTACATTAAACACACGTTTTTTATTCACGAATCTGTCTCACGATCGATTTAATAGCAGTAAGTGTGCTATTTAAATATAAGCCAAGCTATCAACTTTATTTCATTGGCTAAGCCAGCCATTCGATGAACGATTTTCAAATTTTATACCACTTTCTCAAAGTGCTATCGGAGGGCAGAGAAGTAGAGTATTGAGTAATTTTTGAAACGTTTGACGAGAACCTAGAAGTCAACAATCAGCCAGTCGCTCATTTTGTCGCAGTTTTTTTACAACTGTCCCTTATATCGAAAGGGGGAACATGTTAGTACTGAGAGAAACTACGGAAAGAGTTTGACGAGAGCCTAGAAGTATTGATGTATCGTGAATGACCTGGAAGATTCGTAGAACACGGAAGACTTCTTATTCGGTGAGTAAAATCATGGAATGTTTTAAATGTTCAGCTGATGAATGTCAAGGTTTATCGAAACAGATTTGTTATTCTGTTTTATGGAAGTCGTTATATTTGCAATGTTTAGAATCTAATCTGGCTATTGATGCAGAGAGATTCTCGTTAGCTAAAATTAAAAGGAAATTAAGTAATGTAATGAAACTAGTTACAGATTTTAATTCAATGATTTCTGAGGTAACAGAAATACATTCAGAGGACACTTCGGGTAATGCAGGCAATATGCAAACACATGAGAATGTATCTACTGCAGCTAGTTGTTTAAATTGTGGAACTGTATGTAATTATGTTGAGCAGAGTGAAATAGGAACGCAGTCAGATATGGTATTAACAGAATTTGCTCAGTCCTCAGATAAAATGGAGGAGATACCACATGCAGGGAAACAGGATAATATTATTGCAGCAGACATTACTAAAAACACAGTGAATGTTTTTGAAAGCATTTCAGGCAATAGTGACAAGCAATGTGTTACGTTTGTTCATTCTAAGAAGCAATGTGTTTATCCATCGTCATATGCACAGAGAAAGCAAGTTTTCAAATGTTCTTTATGTCGCAGGAAAGGTCATATGACAAAATTTTGTTGGTCAGTGAGTGACAGGAAGTCACGTAATTTCAAAACGTCTCCAAGGCGTTATGAAGTTTACTCTGTAAGATGGAGTAATCATAGGAGGTATAATTTTCAAGTTAGACAAGAAGAACAATATTATTTAAAGTACAATAAGCCATTTGTTACTTCTAATGTTACGCTGGGAGGAAAAAATAGGCATGTTCCTTAGTGAGCGGCATGGAATTTATGATTTTTGGTTATGACTTTTTGGCTATGATTTTTGGTATTGCATAAGGATTATTGAATAAGGTTTTGATGTAAGTTCGACAGATTTCATGTTGGGAATCAGAAAGTTGAATATTTTATTTTTCTGGCAGAATTGCAGACAATTCTGAAAGAAGAGATTTTAAGTGGAATATATGTAACGTCTAGCTCATGAAAAGTGAAGTGAAATTTTAAGGAATATTAATTGGTTTAGGAAAAGAGACAGAATTTATTGTTTCTTTACTTGTATAGTGTAGTGGATGTGCATTGTGCAGTAAATGTAACAGATCATATTGAAGTCTTTTTAAGATATGAAGGGAATTGATTTTAATGATAAAAGAAATCGAATGAATAAGGAAGAAATTTGTATATGTGTATGTATGTAGTGTTATTTGTTTCAAACATTGAGTACAAGATATATTATTCATATCTCAGCTCTTTACAGTCCATCCTTAGTAATTTTGGAGTAAGTGACATACATCCTTGTGATTTAAATTTCGCGGGGTTTTGCTTCCAAAGCTCTCCTTTGTAAGAAAAGGTGGGGGCCAAAGGGAGACATGCAGACGTGCTGACAGCCTGATAGGAATCACACACACACACTTTTGAAAAATCACACACACAAGGAAGTTGATCCAGTTTGATACACATACGCACAATATATATATATTTATACTATTTTTATTAGTATTTTGAGGTTTCTATTTAAGAGACTTTAGCAAAGGAAGTAGGTTTTACATGGTGAAGTGGTGATTCAACCTGAATTGGTATAATTGTTGCAAGGAAAACAAACACACAGATACCCTAATTTGCTGAAGAACAGGAAAAGGAATTTTTGTTCCTCTACAGGTTGATTTGACATCTTCTATGGTTCATGAGAACGTTGATGTTGCGTCATGACTTTCAATGGGTTTTTGTGTCTTGTTATACCTCAACACCTTTAGGGAATTCACTAAATTCATTCATGAGAGTTTAGGTCACTTTGGTAAAAGAAAAACTGTTTGATTTTCTTATAGTAAAGTTTTAGTGGGACAAAATGGAATACATAACAGACAGTGTAATTTAATCTTGTTTTTTTTTGAGTAGTGTCAGAAGTATAGCATCTTCTGAAACACTGTGAATTTTATGACAGGAAGGAAAATGTCATTTGGTTTTTCAATGAATTTTTTTTTGTCTACGATGCACAGAGGGGCAATAGAGAAAACATAATGATTAATGGTGGAAGTTCAAAGACCTCTCAATTCAGTGGAATATGCACGTAGACAACAAAAATATGGATATACATTGATTAGTGAAAATGGTATATTATGAGATGATAATGTTATTTTATGAGATAAAAATTTATATTTTGAGATAAATGATACTGCTTTTCTTTTTTCTAGGAATGATTTTTACAAAAATTGATCAAAGAAGGAAAGATGACTACAAAAGAGATGAAAAATCTTAAAGAAAGAAAGTTGATCATCATCGTCATCGTCACAGGATTCATTTTTTTCTCTATTGACATTTTTATCAGTGGTAAAATATATCACAAACTGTTCCAGCCATGCAGAGGTTAACAGGATTGACAATTTTCTCAAAGACATTACAGTATTAAGAAGCAAAAGAAATATGGACAATGATATTAATGTAGATAACAAATTGGATAGGTTTAGATATACCAATGTCAATACAGCTGATGATTTGATTGGGTATATAGCTGTAGGACAGGGGTATGAGCATTGTATGGAATTATATTTCATTCATAGTAATGAGGTGGAAATAGAAGTTAAAATAGAGTCGAAAACCAATTTTGTTAAAATGCAAGGATTTTATAGGTCTAATAACATAACCAAGACTTTTGAATGTAATATACTGATTAGAGCTTTTTGGTCATTATTTATAAAAGGTAATGATTCAACAATCTGGTCAGGAGATGTTAATAATGATATGTCAAGGTCTGGAAAAATATTTTATCCAGTAGACCAGTATTATTACCTTTTTCAATGTTTTGTAAAAATATTAGACCCAGAACATCTAAATATAATTGGAGATGAAAAAGGAGACATTGTAAGAAAATGGGATTTTAGAGTAATAAGAAAATCTACTCAGTTACGAGTCAAAATTAGCATTACTGTGGTAGATATTATTGTTCCAGAGATAAAAGTGTCACCACAGTCTTTAAAAGTCATTGAAGATGAAGATGGATTGAATTTGATGTGTAGTACTCAGATATATTTACCTCAAAATTCATTGTTAACTTGGAAAAGGAATGGTGAGTTTTTGGGTAGTTTTTTCCACAGTACAACTAATATAATTCACAAAGGAATCTTTGGTAATGTGAATTGGATCAATGATAAATTTATTTATCATCAATCAGGTGTATCTTTAAATGATACTGGTATATATGAGTGCTGCATATTAATAGAAGGCTATCCCTTGAAATGTGCTAATGCAAGTATAATTGTCATGTCCCCAGGGAAAACTCCATGTGTTGGTAAAAACAGTGTTTTTGCTAATCCCTTCCAGATTAACCATTTACAATCCAGAGCTCTATTGAGAGAAGGAACATTCGTCATTATATTGTGGAACTTTAATATTTCAGAATGGAAAATTTCTACAAGGTTTCCACAATGTCAAAGACATTTGGTTAATATGGAATTGGGTATTGAAAGATGGTTTGGAATCAATAGTCATAACAGAAATAGACGTGGTATTGTCGAAGGAGCCCTAGGGGGCATAGGTGTAATTGGCAGCATTGCAAATAGTATGGATATTAACACGTTAAAATCTGATCTTGAGTCAGCAGGTTTAGTGGGAAGTAAAGGTTTTAAGATCCAAAGAAACTTAAATCAGATATTAGAAGATATGGTTATTAAAACAGCCAATGTAATGGGTCCATCCATACTACATCTTCAGAATATTACTCTCAATTTAATGACTAGTGAAGAACATTCACATATTGCCAGACTATGTTTAGAAATTCAAACAGAATATTCCACTAATTTTAAAATAATTGCACAAGCTTTTCAGAGTGGAGTTACCCCTCTTGGTATATTGCAGAATTTACCCAGAGAATATGCATATGCAAGAAATCATACTGATTTATGGGTAAATAAATGGTTAGGATGTAGTCAGGATGTATGTTACAGTTCTTCTATGATTCCTATAGCAGGGAGAGAACAAATTTTGGTTCCAATTACTGTTTTGGGATTACCAATTAGTGATACTCAATTATTATTTTATAAATTGCAGTATACAGATTTTGCGCTTAACAAGGATAATTTGGAATTAGAACAATTAGATTTGTCATCATGTTTACAATTTCAGTCTAAAGTTATTTGTTTACCTAATCAAGATAAAAGGATATTTCATTCTTGTTATCATAATCATACATTATGTTCTGCAAGAATAGAAACATTTGAAGCTTCTTCTGAATTAACTACTCTTGTAGATAAAAGGAAGGTTTGTTTTCATCAATTTAAAAATAGTATATCTATTTGGGGAAAAACTTCAATTACTTCCGCAGCAGGAAATATTTTATCACATCCTATAGTTATTATTTTTATTATTATTATGTTATGCATTATATATCAATTATTTTTAATGTTTAGAATGAAAAAACTGTATAAGCAAATCAGAAATGAAATCAAGAAAGGTGACGATATGTTGCAAAATAAGCTTAAAAGGAGATTAGGTTTTGGAGTTGCAAATTCGATGACAGGTGACAATGCATTTGGAGTTATTAGATCAAAGTCAGAGTGTTTGTGACATAAATGGGTGTATAAATGATTAGGAAATATGGTCATTATTCATATTTCAGAGGGGAATGTTATATTCTAAAATCCCTTCCGGAAGGATTTTATAAAGAATATATATATTCTTGTTAATATGAATGAATGTGAGACTGTTTGAGCTATTAATTTTCTTGTGTAATTCGCTGAATTCGAGATTTGAAACTCCAAAAACGTATAAGTTTGAATATGAAATATATATATATGTTCATTTGAAATGTTTAATGTTTTAAGTAAAGAATTGTATTTGATTGGAATGTGTTCTCCTATTGAGGTAATTCATATGGCTGTTTCTCAGTGATTGATTAGCTAGGCCACATTCTGTTTAGAATGTGATTTTAGCTGTGTCTGCAGACCTTTCACCTTTTCTTACCTAAACAAGCCATTTCCTCTTGAGATCTACAGAATATTTAGACTAGGTTCTCAGGAGACATTTCCTATGTAAAGGTTGAGATAGATGTAAAACAGATGTTGTATCAGGTTTTCATTATAAATCACGCCCTTTGGGAGGGTATATTTCTGAGCGCGAAATTCAGACAAAGAAATGTCTTTGATATATAAACTGAAGGTTTGCCAGCTGGGGCAGAACTCGTTCTTCAGCCATCTTCAAGGACTCCCTCAGTCAACATCAAGAGGAGACATTCAGACACATTTATTTTGCAAACATACAGAAGCAAGACTTGGAACACACATCTCATTCATTTGAAATTCTTATTTTTTGAACTCTTATTTGAAGCTATTTGATACATTTAAACTGTTTTTGTACTTATGTTAAGTGTGTACATTAAACACACGTTTTTTATTCACGAATCTGTCTCACGATCGATTTAATAGCAGTAAGTGTGCTATTTAAATATAAGCCAAGCTATCAACTTTATTTCAGTTGCCCCCCCTGCACAGGGGTGTTAGAGTCACGTTCCAAGCACTTAACAAAACAGACAACATCGAGAATCACCTGAGACGCAACAATGTGTGCATAGTGGGACTCCCAGAAAAGGTGGAGGGCTGGGACTCCACAGCATTTGTTGAAGGATGGCTGTAGGATGTATTTGGCAAAGAAGCCTTTCCTCCTATCTACACGGTGGAGAGGGCACACAAGGTAGCCCTGAGGCCCATCCCACCTGGCAACCCCCCCCCCCATTGATCCTAGCCAGACTTCTGAATTATAAGGATAGAGAGGTGGAGCTGCGCCTGGCCAGAGAGAAGGGAAACGTCCAATATAATGGCACCAAAATCTCACTTTTCCTGTGGAAGTGCAACGCAGATGATCTAAATTTGCTGAAGTAAAGAAAAGGCTACAAACGCTGCAATTATCATATGCTATGTTGTTCCCGGTCAAGCTGAGGGTGACAGCCAGAGGTCCGAACCAGTTCTTTGAAAATGCACAAGATGCGGCTACTTGGCTGGATCAAAAGGAGCAGGTCGAGAAGATGGAGCAGGATGAACCCTACTTGGAAATAAGAGTACCGGGGGAATGATGGGAGCTAAGTTCCTTATACAGTTTGCCATTTTAAAGAGGAACTGTCTATGTAATTTATACACAGCAAGTGACTACCCCTCTTTCCACTTTTTGTTGGTTCCGCTGCTAACACTGGCACAAACCATAATTCCTAGGTGACAAGGGTTAGACTTATAAATTGAAAGCCAAGCACAGCCAACGTGACTGTTTGCTGAGAGACAGTGTTCGTCACGTAGCAGGTTTATATTGATAGAATAGTAGGTAGAAGGCTCTTCTTTTGGATATGTCTTCACTGCCTTCTCTTGATAATTTCTTGTCGGAGGTTCTTCTATGTGTAGTGTACAGTCGATTGTCTAAATTACTCACTGTTGAACGGTCTGGAGCAGGAGTCACATAAAGGAGAGCTCTACGGTTGATGGATATGGATAAATGCATACTTCCAAGTGTCTTGTGGGTAGCATCTCAAATATATCACCACAATAAAAGTTGGATAAGACCTTGGATGAAAAAGACAAAGTTATTATAATGGACATGGGTTGAGAGATATGGGAGATAAATGAGGATCACTGATTTATAATTAAGGCAGGTATTGTTTTTATGTCATATTGGGCAGTTTCTATTGCAGATCAGTCCATTTGCAACCTCTATGAGGTTAGTCCATAGTTCCTTATAAGTGACAGTTTTTAAGTTATGTAACTAAGCTTTGCAAGTAACGTATTTTCATTGGTCTCCGCTTCTAGAGACAAGGTATACGGGTTATTATGAACCACATAGATCCTGTAATCGATGTGGATCGTCATGTTGAGGTAGAGGCCTCAGGAAGATTACTATTGTCATAGGTTCTTGGAGACAAGAAGAAGATAGACAGTGTTACCTTTGCTGATGTGTTATGAGGAGAGGGAGCCGTCCAGTGGTTGAAAAAAGGAACTTGTATAACACAACACTCGAAACAGGATTGTTGGTTATGTCTCGGTTAAGTGCTCCATCTAGTGAAGAAGAGATGTAAGTCTTCTGTATGACAAACGTAAGATTACATGGAGATTTTCAACATGTGTTTAGTATAACAGTTTGAACTTGGCGTTTATAAACAGGCGTTTTGATAATGCAATAGGCACTGAAAAGAGGAGAGAACCTCGAAATTACCTAGCTTCCTTCAGTCTAGGGCTTTTGTAGGAGGAGGCTGGAGTTAAAATTGCTTTTGTTTCCCCAGCTGGGAGGGTTTTTTTCCCGGAGAATGGCCCGGTATAAAGAGCGGGTTGTTAATGGTGGGGGGTAAACGAAATTCCATCGTACCAGTCAGGGAGATCCACAGGTGCAATCTGTATGCTTTCACAACATTTTTGGAGGTCATCTGGGGTTCTGAGTACTGTATGTGTTGTTTTCACATGAAATTAGCCTTTAGAGCAAAGGGGAACTTTCATCTGTGTAACAGGCGCTCTCTCACGCCGTATTGCGTTCCACTCTGGAACGCATACGACGACCGCGCAATGACGTCATCGCCCGGCGCTGCATGCATTCCAGCCTGGAACACGGAAGTGCGCCGTGGATCACCGCTGATTGTTCCATGCACCTGTCAGCTGCCTATAAAGGCTTTCAGCCCCATTCAAACAGGGTTCTATTATTGTCAGCCGTACTCGGCCACGCTACAATTACTGGTACCATCTATCCCCACAATTGGACATCATGCTACGCTGGAACCCTAGGACCATCTAACTCATGCCATTGCTGGGGACACCTTAAAGATATTATCCTCCAGGGAACCCTGCACTGCAGAAACCTTGCTGCTAAAGATACTACAACATTCAAGCTCTGCAAACGGATAAGTAGCACTTACTACTACTCTAGAATTACCTGCTTCATATATTGTTTCCAGCAAGAACTGTATTTAAACTGGCTTACTTAATATTAACCAACTGCTTGAGATTACTTATTGTGTCTTTGGTTGTTCGCTGTGGAATATCTTAAAGGGACATACACTCTTAATTTAGCTAAGCTATATTTGCCTCTCTTACACAACTTATTTGCCTACATTATCCTTATTTACTACGTGCTTGACATACGCTGTTATATGTCCATGGGCTCACGCCCTAAGTTATTGAACATGTTCGCTTTAACTTTTCTATTCTAAGGGTTGAAGGTATTTTATACCTGGATCCTTAGTGGCTTAATGCATTCCTTTATGTTAAAGTGATATGATGTAGAGAACCCCCAAACTCCTGTTCTCTGATTGGAGTGATGCCTGGGGTCCCGTACTGATAATCACTTGCATCAAGAAGTGCATTGGAATCTTTAAACGCACTTGTGCTTACTTACATTTATTGTAATCTTTCAATGCTAGGGATTGGACGCATTTTGTAATACCTCCATCCTTAGTAGCTCAACACATTCCTATATGTGAGAGAGATGATGTAGTGAACCCCCAAACTCCTGTTTTGATTGGAGTGACGCCTGGGGTCTAGTACTGAAATTTCACATAACATACAGAAGTGCATTGAAATCTTCCCTTGACGGCAGTTGTGGTTCACTCCCGTTCACCATAGATTGTGACAATCTACAACTAATTCCCTTTTCGTTCAGTATTTCAAGAAGTGGCCTCAAAGCTCTTCTGTTTTTCAGTGAGATGGGAGACAGATCTTGGAAGAGCTGAATTGCAGCCCCATCAAATGTGATCTGCTCATTCGCTCTACCCTTTTCTAGGATGTCTTCTTTCAAACAGAAGTTTGGAAGATAGCATATAATGTCTCTGGGATGGTTGTTGTCCGGGGCTCTGGGCCTGAGGGCTTTGTGTGCTCTATCGTGTTCAATGGGGGACTGCTCAGGTCTCTCAATAATGCCATTAAAGTTGGAGGTCAGAGCTGGGACGCCTCTCACTCTTATATTGTGTCTTCTTCACCTGTTGTCCAGGTCTTCGATCTGCCTATTTATGTTGATCATATGTTGAGAGTAAGTGATTGTAATATCATCCAGTCTTAACAGGGTCCTATCTCTCCTCTTCCCTGCACATTCGTTTACCACCATTTTCTCTGATAATCTTAGTAGCTCAGTCTTTATATCAGTAATGGCAATAGAAAATGAGTTTTTAATGTTTGCTGCTATGTCAGTCATAGCTGCAAAAGTTACTGGCAGGTCAGGGTTGATGTTACCTCTCATTGAGTCCTCAGACGCAGGCAGGGAGACCTCATCATCCTCCATGTCCTCCTCCATGTTCAGTCTGTGTGGCGGTGCCATCTTGGAATTTTTGCCTCTGCCGCTGTAGCGGTATTTGCTGAGGTTTGCTGGAGAGATTTTCCTCTTAGTGGTTCCCAGGCATTGTGTGAAGTTCTCCGAAGTTGTGTGGACATATTCGCCCCTTATTAGTTTAGTTGGCCTTCTTTGGACCCTCTCCAGCTCCAGCATGTCCCTTCGGAGGACTGGTGACCAGAACTTGACTGAAAACTCCAGATGAGGTTTGATCATAGTTATATAAAGTGGCAGGATTATGGTTTTGTCCCTGGAGTATATCCCTTTTTTTATGCATGCTAATATTCTGCTGGCTTTGGCAGCTGCAGCTTGGCACTGCATGCTGTTGCACAACCTGTCATCTACTAGTACCCCTAGATCCTTTTCCATCCTTGACTCCCCAAGCTGTACTCCACCTAGTGAATATTTTACATTTATGTTTTTTGACCCCAAGTGCATTACTTTACATTTCTCCACATTAAACCTTATTTGCCATTTTTCATCCCACTCCATTATTTTATTCAGGTCATTCTGCAAAATTTCCATGTCCTGATGAGAGTTTGATACTCTGCTTAACTTTGTGTCATCCACAAAAACTGAGACTGAACTATTTTGGCTAAGTCTATCTTTGACTCCGGCCTCTGTTAGCCACATGGGTATGTCTTGTGTTGTGCCAAAAACACTACAGTCGCTGTCTGTAAACCCTTCTTTTTCTTGCTTAAAAAGTGTGGAGAAGAAGGCATTTAGTACAGTTGCTTTCTTTACCAGGTTATTGTGCCTTCTCAGCCAGTGCCTTGATCTTGACTTCCCTGCTGCCGTCTGTATTTTGCTACCACTTGTGATTGACCTTTGACTTGTTCTTTGACTACTCTACTGCCTGATCCCCACCTGCAACTACTACCCTGGTGGGGCAAACCTGAGGACTGCGACTTGATACTAGCACACAGCAAAATCCATCTCCACCATCAGGAGCTCTGGTGAACACCGATTAGTACTTAGACTCCGCACCTTAGGTGAGCCCATGTCATCTGCCAGGGTGACTGCCTGTATACCTATCCTACTGGTCGGTGGTAGTCCTGCAACTGCTATAGCAATTAGTCTTCAAGCCCGACGCCTAATCGTGACAGTATCTAACATCCACCAGCTCTTTGATGTTGTCATGGAGGAGTGGAAGAGGACTCCAGTGGCAACCTGTGAAGCTCTGGTGACCTCCTTGTCCAAGAGGGTTAAGGCAGTGCTGGAAAATAATGGTGGCCACACAAAATATTGACACATTGGGCCCAATTTGGAAATTTTCACTTAGGGATGTACTCACTTTTGTTGCTAGCGGTTTAGGCATTAATGGCCGTGTGTTGAGTTATTTTGATGGGACGGCACATTTATACTATTATACAAGCTGTACACTCACCACTTTACATTGTAGCAAAGTGTAATTTCTTCAGTGTTGCCACATGAAAGGATAGAATAAAATATTTACAAAAATGTGAGGGGTGTACTCACTTTTGTGAGATACTGTGTGTATGTATATATATATATATATATATATATATATATATATATATATATATATATATATAGACAGTTCAGAAAATGAAAACCCTTGAAGAGTTATCCTGCACAGTCCAGCACTTTGAGATATATATATCAATGTCATATACCTGCTCCTGTTCATACACACTGTTAAATAATGTTCTATAACTTAAGCCCCAACCACCTTCGCAACACGCACCGCCTTCTTCTGGAAAGTTTATATTTGAGTGTTTGGAGATCTAGGTGAGCCTGATATACTTTTGGGTGCCACGGAGGGAGACACACCTTTAACTGGGAATTAACACAGGTATGTCTGTTTGTGGATCCTTGTCAGGTCCTTCTATCAATATTTGTCACTCAAATTAAAGCAAATGAGAGTTCTCTTGTATTTAAAGAATAATGTGCAATGCCTTCCTCGTAATTTTAAGAGGGTGAGGATAAAGTTCTGCTTCATATTATATATAAATTGTATATATATTCAATATGAAGCCGGTAGCAGGTACATTCAGTGGAACTGACAACAGTAGAACATTTGTAACATAGTTTATTATAAGTTAATAATAAAGTTTATTATTTTTGTTAAAAAAATAAGTAATACAAATAATAATAGTAATAGTATTGCTAAATAATAATAATAATAATGATAATAATAATAATTAATCATATCATTATCATTATTATTAGTATTATAATAATAATATATTATTATTAATATTAATATTGTTTGAACACAAGTGCAACATCTCCTTTTGGATGGAATTATATTATTAGTAATAATAATATGATTATTATTATGATGGGGATTAATATTATTATGCTTGTATTATATAAACAAAAATATAACACATCTCATTTTGGATAGAAAGATAGTAGTAGTAGTAGTAGTAGTAGTAGTAGTAACAGCAACATTTTTCCATCCTAAAGAATATATGCTATATTATTGTTAACATAAAACTAGTACTAATAATTTATAATATTATTATTAATAATACCACTAATAATTTATTATTAATATTTGAACAAAAAATTATTGAATGCAAATATATTATGATTATTATTATAATATTTGTAGTAATTGTAGCAGTCAGTGTGGTGGGTTTACTGAAGGCAAATAGACTGTGCACTTTACAAGCACAGTTGCCTAAGAGCTTAGTAAATGAGATTCACTTTGCAAATAATATCCAATCACGTGCAGGGGGGGGGGGGGGCAGCACTTTTGCTTGCACATGATGGGATGATGGAAGTCAGTAGAGCTTCCCTCCTTTACTAAGCTTTGGAGCACCTGCACTTGCAAAGTGCACAGTCTATTTTCCTTTCGAAAATTCACCCCAAAGTTTTCATTCTGTGTGTTTATTTTTACTTCTGTAGCCTGCCTAGAACACTTTTTCTTGCATATGTCAAAGTTGTAAAATTGTGTTCAGATTTATTTTACCTTCCATCACTAAGGAGGTAAACACATTGGGGGTTATTTACAAAAGGCAAATCCACTTTGCACTAGAAGTGCACTTTCAAGTGCAGTCGCTGTAGATCTGAGGGGGACATGCAAGGAAAAGAAAAAACCCTACTCCAAAGCACCTTGTCCCCATGTTGATGGGGACAAGGGCCTCTTCCCCCACAACCCTGGGCTTTGGTTGTGGGGAGCTTATCTGAATCTGGAAGCCCCCATGTTAATGAGTATTGGGTATATAGTACTCCTACCCATTCACCCAAAAAACTGTAAAAAGTGAATAAAGACAGTACACAAATTTTTGATAATTCATCTATTCAAAAATAAAAAACAATGTCCCACCACATTGAAGCCAGAGTTTTTTTTTTTTTTGCTTTTTTCGGGTCCAGCGGTGGTGGCGGGTGCCGGGTGGCATGATTGACAATGGATTTACATCAGGGGGGGGACATTGTGTTTTATTTTTTTAATATAGGAATTGTCAAAAACTCTTATACTGTCTTTATTCACTTTTTACACATTTTTTGTAATCGGGTAGGGGTACCATGTACCACATAATCATTCACATACAGTGGAGCTGGGATCTGGGGGTCCCCCTATGTTTAGGGCATGTGGCCTGGTAGGGTTCAGGAGGGGGCGTTCACTTGTCCCCCCTCCCTTTCCTTACATGTTTGGATAAGGGTCTGGTATGGATTTTTGGGGTGGACCCCATGACGTTTTTTTTTTTACCATGGGGTTTCCCCTAGAATCCATACCAGACCCAGAGGGCCTAGTATGGATTTGGGGGCCCCCACACTGTTTTTTGTTGAAATTTCTCTATTGTTTTATTTACATTTCAGCTGTCAGTGGAGAAGCCCGCTGACAGCTGATGAGTCATCAGTTGTTAAGGACGAGGCTGCCAACTTCCTGGCCCGCTGATTAACAACCAGCTATTCTTCACACATAATTCAAATTGGTCGATCATTTTTCGATCGGTCTAAATTCAATTCTTTCATAAAATTTGGAATTGGTTTAAAAACAAATAAATGAAACAAATTTCAACAAAATTTGTTACTACCTTATTTGGAGATTCGGATACATCCGATACTTTGAATAACAAAAAGTATGTCCGAATTTGTATTCAGACTGAAACTAATTGCACATGTCTAATGTGCACTAAACATTATGTTTAACTTTTTGCAGGCATTGAAGATCCCAGTACTATGAAGCTTCTGCTGTGTCTGAGTTTAATTTTCTGCCTGGTGTCAGCGGGTGAGTGCTCTTTAATCTTTGGCAGCTTGTGGCCAGTAGGAGTAAAGCTTACTTATTGGTCTTTTTTTATGGGAGGAATTGTTCCCCATTGTTACAGTGCCTCATTCATCATTGGAAGGAATGATTCCCCATCATTGGTGTTAGTTGTAGGAATAATGCCTCACTATTGGTATCGGTGGGAGGAATAGTGCCCCATCAATGGTGTTAGTGGGAGGAATGGTGGCCCATTATTGGGGTCATTTGGAGGAATAGCACTCAAAGGGCCAGATATAGGCAAGCAAATGGCTACATCTGGCCCCTGGGCTGCAGTTTGGAAACCACTGCATTAAGGTTAAAAAAAAGTTTAGACTTTAGATCCACTTTAATGTCCTACAGGCCCGACATAGCACAAGTGAGATCTACTTTGTTCATATTTCATATCTAGGGTTTACAACCGTTTTAAAGCCAAACTCCAGGCAAACAGATAAATACACAGATAAAATACAAACACTGATCAGCCATAACTTTATGACCACCCATCTAATTCTGAACAGGTTCCCATTTTAACACCATCGAGGCATGGTCATCTGAAGGTATGCTGTGGTATCTGGCACAGAGTCATCAGTAGCATATCCTTTAGGCTGGGTTCACACTAGTGCAAATTGAATGCGGGTTTCCATCAATGCAGTCGGTTCACACATCTCCGTGATGGCTGTGGAGCAGATTGCACAGGGGTCCTGTGCATCTTTGGCTTTGTTTCAGGTCCGAATTAATAATTTGGGCCTGATTCATCCCTGAATAGGAGAACAGCGAAGTGTGAACCCAGCCTTAAAGCAGCCACATTCTTAGACTAACCTATCTAGCCCTGTAAAGAAGAAATCGCTAAACATACCTTTTCTGAAGACGATCCCGTCAGGTTCCACGCTGAGCTGTCAGGTTCCACGCTGAGCTGTCAGCAGCGGCTTCATTATGTAAGTGGGTGCAGAAGAGCCAGCGGACAACGGAGGCCCCATGGTAATCCTATGGGTGATTTCACTTTCCCAGCTATTGTCAGCTGCCTTCTGCACACAGCATCCACCGCTGGAGACCAAATCAGATGCAGAAAAAGTATGTGTAGTGATTTTTGCTTTACATGGTTAGTCTTAGAATGTGTCTGCGAGTAGATTTGGAGATAATTTGTTTTAGGCTGAACTTCCACTTTAAGTCCTATAAGTTGGACAGTTAAGGCAAAGTATTGCACTTATATAAAACGCAACTTAAAAAGCATGTAATAGCAAATATTGGCTGGCATCCAAACAGGGAAGACAAATTGTGCGTGCTGAAGTTCTTCAATAGGCCACGCCTATACGCTTTTTGTCATACACTGATGTCATCAATGTACAACAAAACGTAAGGGGTGTGGCTTACTGAAGGACATCAGCATGCACAATTTGTCTTCCCTGTTTGGATGCCGGCCAATGTCTGCTATTGCATGCTTTTTAAGGTGCATTTTAAAGCGGGAGTTCACCCAAATTTTTTAACATTAGATTCATGCTCATTTTGTCAAGGGGAATCGGGTAGTTTTGTTTAAAAACGAAGCAGTACTTACCGTTTTAGAGAGCGATCTTCTCCGATCTTCACCGCTTCAAGCGATCTTCTCCGATCTTCTCCGCTTCCAGGTATGGTCTTCGGGACTGGGCGTCAGGGCCGGCGCAACCGCCAGGCGGACCAAGCGGCCGCTTGGGGCGGGCAGGTCCGCAGCCTGGGATGGGGCGGAAAGATTACCTTTTTTTTTTTTTTTCCGGAGTTGCCGCCGCCCTCCGGCGCCCAGTGTCCCGCTCCAGGGTTCGAGTCCTGCGGGAACGGTGTCTGTAGAGGAGAAGGGAGGGAGAAAAAGTTTCACTGGCACCGCACTGCCCCGCCCCCTCCCCCGGCGAGCTGTTGCAGAAGAACAATAACATCATTAGCATGTGACAAACCCGAGTCTCTGCTGCCTGACTAGTAACTCCCCCCAGCAGGAGATCGTGGCCAGCACTAGCTAAACTTCTCTTCCTTCCCTGCTGAAGGGAGCATGCTGGCTGCTTGTAATTTTTTTTTGTGATGGACGCTGATGAGCTGACCAGCCAATCTGCAGGCACTTGATAGGGCTAGGTGCATGCAGATTGGCTGGTCAGCTCATCAGCGTCCATCACAAAAAAAAATTACAAGCAGCCAGCATGCTCCCTTCAGCAGGGAAGGAAGAGAAGTTTAGCTAGTGCTGGCCACGATCGGGTTTGTCACATGCTAATGATGTTATTGTATAAATACCAGGAAGCAGCATGGATGGAGGGTAAGTCACAGAAATTGTGTGTGTTACTGTGCCCCCCCCCCCCCTGCAGACTTTAATTAAACTCCTGTTTAAAGGGAAACCTGGCTGAGGTTGACAGGCTGGCATTGTGAAGATGGATGAGGATGACTCTGGGTGGATATGAGAGTTACATTGTGGAGATCCTCTTCACAATGTAACTCTCATCCCCACAGAGTCATCCTCATCCATCTTCACAATGCAACACAATCATCTTCATCCCCACCCAGCACCATCCATCCCTCTCTAACGCATCCCCTGCACCATCCATCCCTTTCCACAACACATCCCCACCCAGCACCATCCATCCCTCTCTAACGCATCCCCTGCACCATCTATCCCTTTCCACAACACATCCCCACCCACACCCAGCACCATCTATCCCTCTCCACAACACATCCCCACCCAGCACCATCCATCCCTCTCTAACGCATCCCCTGCACCATCTATCCCTTTCCACAACACATCCCCACCCACACCCAGCACCATCCATCCCTCTCCACAACGCATCACCACAACGCATCACCACCCACGCCAAGCACCATCCATCCCACTCCACAATGCATCCCCACCCACCCCTCTCCACAACGCATCCCCACCCACGCCTAGCACCATCCACCCTCTCCACAACACATGGCTGTGGAGGAGGCGGGTACAGAGAGAGGTGGCTGTGGAGGAGGCGGGTACCACCCACCCCTCTCCACAACGCATCACCACAACGCATCACCACCCACGCCAAGCACCATCCATCCCACTCCACAATGCATCCCCACACACCCCTCTCCACAACGCATCCCCACCCACCCCTCTCCACAACGCATCCCCACCCACGCCAAGCACCATCCACCCTCTCCACAACACATGGCTGTGGAGGAGGCGGGTACAGAGAGAGGTGGCTGTGGAGGAGGCGGGTACCACCCACCCCTCTCCACAACGCATCACCACAACGCATCACCACCCACGCCAAGCACCATCCATCCCACTCCACAATGCATCCCCACCCACCCCTCTCCACAACGCATTCCCCACCCACCCCTCTCCACAATGCATCCCCACCCACGCCTAGCACCATCCACCCTCTCCACAACACATGGCTGTGGAGGAGGCGGGTACAGAGAGAGGTGGCTGTGGAGGAGGGGGGTACAGAGAGGTGGCTGTGGAGGAGGGGGGGTACAGAGAGGTGGCTGTGGAGGAGGGGGGGTACAGAGAGGTGGCTGTAGAGGAGGGGGGTACAGAGAGGTGGCTGTAGAGGAGGGGGGTACAGAGAGGTGGCTGTAGAGGAGGGGGGTACAGAGAGGTGGCTGTAGAGGAGGGGGTACAGAGAGGTGGCGGTAGAGGAGGGGGCACAGAGAAGTAGCTTTACAGCCCTCTCTGTACCCCCCTCCTCCACAACCACCTCTCTGTACCCCCTCCTTAAAATGACTAAGATTGTATTTTTTTTTCTTTTTTAATAATTATGAGGTGGCACTGGTGGGCAGTAATGAGGTGGCACTGATGGACACTAATGGGCTGAACTGGTAGGCAGTGATGAGGTTGCACTGACAGGCTGAACTGGTGGACACTAATGAGGTGGCACTGTTGGACACTGATAGGCTGCACTTTACCTCTCCACCCTAAACAATAACCTCCTCCCCAACCTAGATTTTCTGAGATAATGAAAAAAAATTAAAAAATATCGGCCGCAAAAATCGGCCTAAAATATCGGCCATCAGCCGCCCCAATTTTGAAATATCGGCATCGGTATCGGCCAGAGAAAAACCCATATCGGTCTACCTCTAGTCTGCACTGTAGGGGTGTCTGCATTGTAGGGGTGGGAGTCTGCACTATAGGGGTGTCTGTACTGTGGGGGTCTGCACTGTAGGGGTGTCTGTACTGTGGGAGTCTGCACTATAGGGGGGTCTGTACTGTAGGGGTGTCTGTACTGTGGGGGTCTGCACTATAGGGGTGGGGGTCTGCACTGTAGGGGTGTCTGTACTGTGGGAGTCTGCACTATAGGGGGGTCTGTACTGTAGGGGTGTCTGTACTGTGGGGGTCTGCACTATAGGGGTGGGGGTCTGCACTGTAGGGGTGTCTGTACTGTGTCGGGTTGGGGTCTGCACTGTAAGGGTTTCTGTACTGTGGGGGGCTGCACTATAGGGGTGTCTGTACTGTGGGGTATGGGGGTCTGCACTGTAGGGGTGTCTGTACTGTGTATGGTGCTGTGTAATGTAAAGGGGTCCAGTATGTTTTACATTTAGTAGTATGGTGTTTATTATACTAAGAATTTCTGGTGTGGCGTGGTTACAAAAGCACAAATTAGTGTGTTTTTTTTATATAAAAAAATTATTGAAAGAAACATTTTTGCAAGGGAGGTGGGTGGCCGTTGGGGGGGGGGGGGGCGCCAAAATGGAGCTTCGCTTGTGTAGGCAGAAATCCTTGCACCGGCCCTGCTGGGCGTTCCTATTTGATTGACAGTCTTCCGACAGGCTTTCCGACGGTCGCATACATTGCGTCACGAGTAGCCGAAAGAAGCCGAACGTCGGTGCGGCTCTATACGGCGCCTGCGCACCGACGTTCGGCTACTTTCGGAAAATCGTGACGCAATAGATGCGACCGTCGGAAGCCTGTCAGAAGACTGTCAATCAAATAGGAACGCCCAGTCCCGCAGCCCATACCCGGAAGCGGCGGAGAAGATCACTCTCTAAAACGGTAAGTACAGCTTCGATTTTTAAAAAAAACACCCGATTTACCTTGACAAAATGAGCATCAATCTAATGTTAAAAATTAACATTTCAGGGTAAACCTCCACTTTAAGTAAGTGCAATACTTTGTCTAAATAAATGGATGTGTGACGATTTTACACTATCTGCAGTTCCGATTTTTCAGATCGTGTGTACGGGGCATAAGGCACACACAAGACAGGTCAGGGATAAAGCTGTGGAGAAGTTTAAAGCAGGGTTGGGTTATAAAAAAATATCCCAAGCTTTGAACATCTCACAGAGCACTGTGTAATCCATCATCTGAAAATGGAATGAGTATGGCACAACTGCAAACCTACCAAGACATGGCCATCCACCTAAAACTGATAGGCCGGGCAAGGAGAGCATTCATCAGAGAGGCAGCCGAGAGGCCCATGGCAACTGTCCACAAGACAACTATTTAGTTGTGCACTCTAAAAATCTGGCCTTTGTGGAGGAGTGTCAAGAAGAAAGCCATTGTTTAAAGGAAGTCTTAAGAAGTCCCATTTGCAGTTTGCAATATGGCATGTGGGGGACACAGCAAACACGTGGGAGAAGGTGCTCTGGTCAGATGAGATCAAAATTTTACTTTTTGGCCTAAAAGCAAAACACTATGGCCTGGATTCACAAAGCACTTGCGCCGACGTATCTTGAGATACGCCGCGTAAGTGCAAATATGCGCCGTTGTATCTATGCGCCGGACTCAGAAACGAAGATACGCCTGAAAATAGGCTTCATCCGACCGACGTAACTTGCCTACGCCGGCGTAGAGTGGGCGCATATTTACGCTGGACGTATTTGGCGCTCCCATTGATTTTCTATTCACATATGCAAATGAGGGAGATACGCCGATTCACGAACGTATGTCCGCCCGACGCAGTGCGCGTAAAGTTATACAAACGGCGTAAAGTTATGCCCCATAAAGGAGGTGTAACTCAGCAGCATCCATGCAAAGGGCTGCACCAGGGAACACAAGCCAACATATTTTACGACGTTTACGTAGGACGTGAATATGACTAGGCGTAGGTTACGTTCACGCCATAGGCAGTGATCCGACGTATCTTAGGCAGTTGTTCCGACATGATTGTGAGCATGTGCACTGAGATGCGCCCACAGGATGGTGCATGCGCAGTTGGCGATGCGTATCTGTCTGGCGCTCGGCCCATCATTTGCATGGGGTCACGCCTCATTAGCATGGCTCACGCCCACTTCCACTTACGCCGACTTACGCCTTGGAAACCCAGCGCAGATTTGGAAGCACTGGCTTTGTGAATTCAGTGCTTGCCTGTCTGCGCTGCGTCGGCGTAGCGTAAAGGAGATACGCTACAGCGGCATAAATATTCGCCAGTGTCTGTGAATCCGGGCCCTTGTGTGGCGGAAAACTAACACTATACATCACTCTGAACACACCATCCCCATTGTGAAACATGGTGGTGGCAGCATCATGTTGTGGGGATGCTTTTCTTCAGCAGGGACAGGGAAGCTGGTCAGAGTTGATGGGAAGATGGATGGAGCCAAATACAGGGCAATCTTAGAAGAAAACTTAAGAGTCTGCAAAAGACCTGAGCCTAGGAAGAAGGTTCGCCTTCCAGCAGGACAACGACCCTAAACATACAGCAAGAGCTACAATGGAATGGTTTAGATCAAAGCATATTCATCTGTTGGAATTGCCCAGTCAAAGCCCAGACCTAAATTCAATTGAGAATCTGTGGCAAGACTTGAAAATTGCTGTTCACAGACGCTGTCGGTCCAATCTGACAGAGCTTGAGATATTTTGCAAAGAAGAACGGACAAAAAGCCACTGGTAGAGACATCCCCAAAAAGACTTGCAGCTGTAATTGCAGTGAAAGGTGATTCTACCAAGTATTGACTCAGGGGGGCTGAATACAAATGCATGCCACACTGTTCACATATTTATTTGAAAAAAAAATTGGAAAACCATTTATCATTTTCCTTCCACTTCACAATTATGTGCCACTCTGTGTTGGTCTATCACATAAAATCCGAATAAAATACATTTACGTTTTTGGTTGCAAAATGACAAAATGTGTAAAATTTCAAGGGATATGAATACTTTTTCATGGTACTGTATTCCATAATAATACATATGTCACCTTCAATAGAAGGTTCTTTCGGAGATGACTTTCTAGGATTAACAATACAAATATCAGTAAAGACATTTCTGATATAATGACTTGTTAATATAGTCAGATGTTGGAGGGCAGAGATGAGGGGCATAAGGTCGGCATAATAAGGAATTCAGGCAAGATAAAGGAGAGGGTGTTTATTTAGTGTATGGAATACCAAACAGAAGCTATAGCAGACTGATAACAAATAAAAGAAACCTGGTTAATAAATGATACAGTGATAAAGGGACAGATAGCAGGAAGGTGACCGGGTACACACAACGTGACCCAAAGTCACTGTCATAGCTTGATGAAAACATAAAAAGGTTACAATGAAACCTGGAACAACGAAACCAGTTGTCTTTAAACCCATGCTGGGTTTCAGCCATGAAAAATAAACATTTCGCACCGACATTTTATATTGGTGGACCTAATTTACTTAGCACTGGGCATTGCTTGGATAGAATATATTTACATGGGGGAAAGACGGCAATGCCTTAAAGCCAAATTGAACATTGAATTTAAACCAACAATATACATTCTGAAAGCATACAAATACAAGGGGCCAGATCCACGAAAGGATTACGCCGGCGTATCTCTTGATACGCCGCGTAATTTCAAATTTTGCGCGTCGTATCTTTGTTTTGTATCTTCAAAACAAGATACGACGGCATCTCGGCTCGATCCGACAGGCGTACGTCTTAGTACGCCGTCGGATCAAAGCTGCAATTTTTCGGCGGCTGCTAGGTGGCGTTTCCGCCGAATTCCGCGTCGAGTATGCAAATTAGCTAGTTACGGCGATCCACGAACGTACGTCCGGCCGGCGCATTTTTTTACGTCGTTTGCATTCGGCTTTTTCCGGCGTATAGTTAAAGCTACTGTTATGAGGCGTACTCAATGTTAAGTATGGCCGTCGTTCCCGCCTCGCATTTTGCATTTTTTACGTTGTTTGCGTAAGTCGTTCGCGAATAGGGATTTGCGTAGAATGACGTCACCGTCGTGAGCATTGGCTTGTTCCGGGTTAATTTCCAGCTTGCACACTGGGATACCCCCACGGACGGCACATGTGCAGTTAAAAAAAAAAAAAATAGTTTACGTCAGGTCACAACGTATTTACATAAAACACGCCCCCATCATAGAGATTTGAATGGCGCGCCATTACGCCGCCAAAGATACACTACGCCGTCGTAACTTACGGCGCAGATTCTTTGTGGATTAAAAAAAAAAGTAAGTTACGGCGGCGTAGTGTATCTTAGATACGCCATGCCCGGCGGGTAAATGCGCTGCTGTACGTGGATCTGCCCCAAGGTGTGCAAAGTCTAATGCCGCGTACACACGCTTGGAATTTTCAACAACAAATGTTCAATGGGAGCTTGTTGTCGGAAATTCCGACCGTGTGTAGGCCCCATCGGACATTTGCTGTCGGAATTCCCAACAACAAAAATTTAAGAGCTGGATCTTAAATTTTTCGACAACAAAAATTCGTCTGAATTTCCAAAAACATTTCTGCGACCATGTGTATGCAAGACAAGTATGAGCCAACATCCGTCCGAAAAAAAATCCACATTTTTTTTGCCGGAATGTCCGATCGTCTGTACACGTCAAAAACCTACTCCAGATACCCAAAGCCAGATACAAGTCCAAAGGGGATCGAAGATTTGCAGTCCAAGGACCTCGGCTGTGGAATGCACTACCAACTACCATCCGACTGGAGTCGGACCACTTGGCCTTCAGGAGAAAGATTAAAACCCATCTCTTCTGAGGTCAAGGGGGTTCCTTACCCATGGAATGGAAACAGCGCCCAGAGGCGATTGAGTTTGGATGTGCTGCACTTTACAAGTTTTTCACTCACTCACGGCATTAGTGTGTTTTATTTAGTAAGAAGTCACAGCCTAAGTAAAAAAGCCTGTCCCCTGCCAGCATGCAGCATGCTTGCTCTCTGCATGGAAGCAGTGAGGTCTCTGCATCGCTCCACGCATCCCCTCCTGAGTCTGACCTATCAATCGCTCTATGGTCATCAAAGCTCATGGTCTGATGATTGTAGAGCTTTAGCTCTGACTCAGCAAAGAGCACGTTGGATCTCTGTAGAGGGGCAACTGCTTCCACACAGACGACAAGGCTACTTCTTTGCAGCATGCTGATGGGGATAGGCTTTTTAAAATGAATGTTCACTGGGCTTTAGCTGGCCTCACTTCTTTTGTGACTGGCCACTGTTTTAGGTACATCTTTCTAGTACGGGGCTGGACCCCCTTTGCCTTCAGAACTGCCTTCATTCTTCATGGCATAGATTCAACAAGATGTTGGAAACATTCCTCCGATTTTGGTCCATAGTGACATGATTGCATCACACAGTTGATTTCTCAACTGCACATCCATGATGCAAATATCCCATTGGATAAGATCTGGTGACTGTAGAGGCCATTGAAGTACAGAGACCTCATTGTCTTGTCCAAGAAACCAGTGGTGAGGTGATTGGAGCTTTGTGACATGGTGCATTATCCTGCTGGAAGGAGCCATCAGAAGATGGGGACACTGTAGTCACAAAGGGATGGACATGGTCAGTGACAATACTTAGGTAGGCCGTGGGGTTTAAACTATGCTCAATAGGTACCAAGGGGCCCAAAGTGTGCCAAAAAAAACACACTATTACACCACCACCAGCCTGAACCGTTGATACAAGGTAGGATGGATCCATGCTTTCATGTTGTGTATGCTGAAGTCTGACCCGACCATTTGAATGTCGCAGCTGAAATCCAAACTCATCAGACCAGGCAATGTGTTTACAGTCTTCTATTGTCCAATTTTGGTAAGCCTGTGTGAATTGTTGCCTCAGTTTTCTGTTTTTAACTAACAGGGGTGGCACCCAGGGTGGTCTTCTGCTGCTGTAGCCCATCTTCTTCAATGTTTGATGTGTTGTGTGTTCGGAGATGGTAGTCTGCATACCTTGGTTGTAACGAGTAGTTATTTGAGTTACTGATGCCTTTCTATCATCTGGAACCAGTCTGTCCATTCTCCTCTGCCTTCTGACATCAACAACACATATTCCTCCACAGAACTGCCGCTCACTGGATAGTTTCTCTTTTCCAGACCATTCTCTGTAAACTCGAGTGATGGTTGTGTTTGAAAATCCCAGTAGATCAGCAGTTTTTGAAATACTTAGACCAGTCTGTCTGGCACCAACAACCATGTCATGTTCAAAGTCACTTAACCTCCTGGGCGGTGTTCCCGAGTCTGACTCGGGGTGAGATTTTTGGGCAAGGATCGGTAACCCCGAGTCAGACTCGGGCTCGCCTCGCTGGATGTACAGGGAGTTTCACTTACCTTGTCCCTGGATCCAGCGATGCCACCGCGCTGTGTGAGCGAGCAGGACCTCGCTCGATTCACACAGTGCCTCCGTGTGACGCCGATCTCCGTTCCCTGCGACGTTACGACGCACGGGGACGGAGAACGGCGCCAAATTCAAAAAAGTAAACAAACACTATACATACAGTATACTGTAATCTTATAGATTACAGTACTGTATGTAAAAAAAACACACCCCCCTTGTCCCTAGTGGTCTGTCCATTGCCCTGCATGTCATTTTATATAATAAAAACGTTTCTTTCTCCCTGCAAACTGTAGATTGTCCATAGCAACCAAAAGTGTCCCTTTATGTCAAAAATAGTTTTAGATCAGCTAAAAAACAGCGATAATAAATTATAATCACTTGCAGAATTGTGCGATAGCGATTTGTGGGGAAATTCGTCATAAAAAAAAAAAAATAATGACAGCAACAATTCTGCAACTGAGCAAATTTCAGTGATTTTGATTTGATTACATTATTGAATAATTTTTATTATAATTATATTATTATTTGTTATATTGATTTATAATTATTTATTATATTATAATTTATAATTTTGTTTTTAAAAAAATTTCATACCCGGGATGCCTATTAGAAGCTTGTTTGGTCAGATTTAAGTGAGTTATTTCTAAAAATGACAGACCTACAATATAAAACGCCAAATTTCCTTGCAAATAATGGTACCGCTTTCAGCATGTTTTTTCTGAAAGAATCATACCGCCAGGGAGGTTAAATCCTTTCTTCCCCATTCTGATGCTCTGTTTAAACTTCAGCAAGTTGTCTTCACCACGTCTAGATGCCTAAATGCGTTACTGCCATGTGATTGGCTGATTAGCAATTTGCGTTACCCAGCAAATCAACAGGTGTACCTAATAAAGTGTCCGGTGAATATATATTATAACTGTATGATCTCCTTTAGATTGACCAACTACAATATATAATTTTTAACCAATGCATTCTATGTGTGTCTAAGTATGTGTTCCTCTTTCTTACAGAGTCACCATTGATTTGCTACATTTGCAGGTTTGAGATCAGTTCATTCTGCTTTTCCATTTCCGGATTTGAACCCTGCAATGGAGTTTGTACCACCGTCAATGTTTCTTTCGGTAATTAAAAATCACAGGAACAGATGTACATAGAAGTTGTCATGCCTTCAGCTCTCTATAAAAGTGTAGTTCCCATAGCTTGACTTCTTATTTAATTGAGTGGAGCTTCAGCCAAACCATTTCTTTCCCTACTGTAGGGTAAAGTGAGGTACAGTTCGAACCTCTGTAGGGTTTTTACTTCTATGTGTGTCCTTATTGGTTATAATTGAACATGATAATATTAGATAATATTAGAAAATATAACAAGAATACTTAACTAAAGATGCTGTTTCACCACAGAGTCCCCCCATAAAGGTGTGGCCGGGTAATCAGGCCAGACGCCGCAACAACAAAAAGACACAAAACCGGGCTGGTTGGTTAGTGACGCATTTGTGCTGGTTTGTGCCATTTAAATCCAACATTTGTCTGCAGAAAATCTGACAACAATTGTCCAATGGGGCGTACAAACAGTCGGATTTTCGGCCAACAGTCTGCCAACACAATTCCCGTCGGAAAATCTGATCATGTGTACAAGAGTTTATGCTGCGTAATTGTAAATTCCGACAGCAAATGTTCAATGTGAGCTTTTTGTCGGAAAATCTGACCGTGTGTAGGCTCCATCGGACATTTGCTGTCGAAATTTCCGGCAAGAAAAATTTGAGAGCTGGTTCATAAGACTGCTCGTTGAGCCAAAAGAGTGACTGTAACCATGTGCCTGGCTGCCGCTGCACTAGTTTGGTAATATGAACTTGGGGCAAAACAGCGGCCCCTTTTGAGGGTGAGCTTTACACTTTGATAACAAGATTTAAAACCTTTACTTTATAATGACCAGTTTAACCACTTAAGACCCGGACCTTTAGGCAGGTAAAGGACCTGGCCAGTTTTTGCGATTCGGCACTGCGACGCTTTAACTGACAATTACACGGTCGTGCGAAGTGGCTCCCAAACAAAATTGGTGTCCTTTTTTTCCCACAAATAGAGCTTTCTTTTGGTGGTATTTGATCACCTCTGCGGTTTTTATTTTTTGCGCTATTAACAAAAAAAGAGCGACAATTTTGAAAAAAATGCAATATTTTTTACTTTTTGCTATAATAAATATCCCCCAAAAATATATATATATAAAAAAAAAATGTCCTCAGTTTAGGCCGATACGTATTCTTCTACCTATTTTTGCTGAAAAAAATCGCAATAAGCGTTTATCGATTGGTTTGCGCAAAATTTATAGCGTTTACAAAATAGGGGATAGTTTTATTGCATTTTTATAAAGTTTTTTTTTTTTCACTACCAATGGCGGCGATCAGCGATTTTTTTCGTGACTGCGACATTATGGCGGACACATCGGACAATTTTGACACATTTTTGGGACCATTGTCATTTTTACAGCAAAAAATGTATTAAAATGCATTGTTTACTGGGAAAATGACAATTGCAGTTTGGGAGTTAACCACTAGGGGGCGTTGAAGGGGTTAAGTGTGACCTTATCTGTGTTTCTAACTGTAGGGGGGTGGGGCTGGACGTGTGACGTCATTGATCGTGTTTCCCTATATTAGGGATCACACGATCGATGACAGCGCCACAGTGAAGAACGGGGAAGCTGTGTTTACACACAGCTCTCCCCATTCTTCAGCTCTGGGGACCGTTAACGGGACTCCAGCGGCGACCCATGGCTGGGCACTTAAAGAGGACGTACAGGTACGTGCCTGTGCCCAGCCGTGGTATTCTGCCGACGTATATCTGCAAGAGGCGGTCCTTAAGTGGTTAAAGCCCAACTCTGGAAAAAGTAAAAATCCTCTCTAAGGGCTGGTTCACACTAGATGAAGTTCAACGTGTTATTATTCACATCAAAAATGCATGGACAATGTTTAACATGGATTCCAATGGCCCTAGATCACACCAGTATTGTCAACAAAAGCAGAACATGTTAATTTTTTTCTGTATGGAATGCATTGGAAATGTGGCAAAATGCATCAAAAACATACCAGAATGCACTTGTCTTTAATTGAGATGAAGAAAAAAAGGGTAAAGATGCACCGGGACACATCAAAGATGCATTAAAAATGTGCATTCAGAAATGCATCTAGAAATTGTAGTATAAGCCAGCCCTTAAGGTCTATTCACACCAGCTTCTGTGCAAATTGGGTGGCTCTTCCAGTGCAGTCTCACAGCACGACATGGCAAAATGCCTTGTCTCCTATGTGCCTGGTTCATACCACTGCGTTGTGGTGGTGTGCAGGTGGTGTGCATTGAGAAAAAAGTACAGCAGGCTGTATTTTTTTCCAATGCAGAGCAGTCTGTGTGACATTTCAATAAAGTTCTTAAAAAAAAAAAAAAAGGATATATGTGATGGCTGAGACCGCTACATTGTGAATGAGCCTTACTGTGGGGCTGCCGCAACACATCAAGGGTTCAGTGCTCATTCAGGGGATGGGAAAAGCAGTTTTCTTTCCTCCACCTTTTCCAGCAGCTTTCCTCTACTCCCCTACACTCTAGGGGCCGTATTCAGATAGATTCATCTATCTATCTGCCGGTGTAATGTATCTCCGATACGTTACGCCGCTGTAACTTTGGGCGCAAGTTCTGTATTCAGAAAGAACTTGCGCCCTTAGTTACGGCGGTGTAACGTATGTGTGGCGGCGTAAGCCCGCCTAATTCAAATGGGGATGTTGGGGACGTGTTTTATTTAAATTTCACTTGACCCCGCGTTTTTGAAGTTTTTTTTGAACGGCGCATGCGCCGTCCGTAAAATATCCCAGTGTGCATTGCTCCAAAGTACGCCGCAAGGACGTATTGGATTCAAAGTGAACGTAAATGACGTACAGCCCTATTCGCGAACGACTTACGCAAATGATGTAAAATTTCAAAACTCGGTGCGGGAACGACGGCCATACTTAACATTAGCTACGCCTATATAGCAGGGGTAACTATACGCTGAAAAAAGCCTAACGTAAACAATGTAAAAAAAATGCGCCGGGGGAACGTACGTTTCTGAATCAGCGTAAATACCTAATTAGCATATTCCTTGCGTAACTATAGGGAAGCGCCACCTAGCGGCCAGCGTGAATATGCAGCCTAAGATACGACGGTGTAAGACACTTACACCAGTCGAATCTTAGGGAAATCTATGCGTAACTGATTCTCTGAATCAAGCGCATAGATATGACCGCCCGCACTCAGAGATACGACGGAGTATCAGGAGATACGACGGCGTATCAGGAGATACGCCGTCGTATCTCGTTTCTGAATCCGGCCCTAGAAGTGTACTGGCCCTCAGCATCGTCCAATCCAATGCAGGGCTGTGGGCTGACGTGATGACGTCAGGGGCATCTGACCACCAGAGTGCAGGGGGAAAAAGGCTTCAGGTACTGGGCTGCAGCATAGAGAAGTCTGCAGGAGTGGAGGACTGGGTAAGAAAAACAGTTGTTCCCATCCCCTTGATATAAAAAAAAAAAAAGAACATTTAAACCTTGCCGTGCACATTTCATTAGTAATAATATTAATAATTATAATTTCTATGTCCTCTTTAATGTTGCAGGAAAAAGCTTGTTGTTCACGAAAAGAGGATGCACAACAAAGTGTCCTGAAGATTTCAATTTATGGAGCTTCCAGAACAATGGGACTTGCTGCGACACACAACGGTGCAACTACGAGAATTAAGATGACCCTTGTTTGGGCCTTTTGAAAAAAAATTGCTTTCTAATGGAAAAAAACTATTTGTACTGGCCATAGCAACCAATCAAATTTCTGGTATAAAAAATGTAAGCATAATCTCAGATTAGTTGCCACTTGCTATAGGCAACACTGTGATCTGTTGTTGGTGACTTTTCTTATGAATGACTCCCATTGTTTGGGATGTTCCATCGGTATGCATTGCCTGATGTCAATTCTAGGCCTGATTAAAGGAGTTGTAAAGGTTTGTTTTTTATTTTCTTAATAGGTTCCTTTAAGCTAATGCATTGTTGTTTCACTTACCCTTTCCTTCGATTTCCCTTCTAAATGCTTTTTTTTCCTTGTCTGAATTTCTCACTTCCTGTTCCATCTCAGTAAGCTTGCCCCCATCATCTGAGCCGTTCTGGCTGGGGGTTAGTCAGCGTGCTCGCCCCCTCCCTTGGGACTACATCCCTGCGAAGAAACTGCTGTTTCCAGGGAAAGAGCCTTGGATAGCAGTAAAAATACCCCCCCCCCCCCCCAGAAAAAAAAATAAGTCTTGGTAGGACTTACAACTACGCCACCCCTCTCAATACTTGCTTACTGTGGGGGTAGGAGTCAGAGGCATAACTAGGACCTTCAGGACCCCGATTCAAAAAACAATGAAATGCCCCCTTGGTTCTGGGGCCTTTTCCATCAGTTCCAGGGCTCTTTTCTTTGGTCCTGGGGCCCTGTATATGCCCCGGTTCACACTGCTGTGACCTATCATGACTTACAACATATAGGGGGAGATTTACTAAAACTGTGAATCTGGTGTAGTTGTGCATAGAAATCAATCAGCTACTTACTTCAGGACATTCAATTAAGCTTTGACAATACATCCTAGAAGCTGATTGATTACCATGCACAGCTCCACTAGACCGTGTGCACCGGTTTTAGTAAATCTCCCTCATAAAATCCCATGACAAGTCAAAACACATTCATTTCAATGGGTGCCGTCTACTCCTTGTCTGTGACTTTGGTGCGATTTAAGTGCCATAGACTGCACTGTTAAATCACAAAAGTCACAAGCAAGTCGCAAAAAAAATCGCGACCAAGTTTGACGACTTTGGGGTCGCAGAAGTGTGAACTGAGGGTTATGGACCCGCAGTGGGATACTTTCACATGTTTTGCAGCTGCTCCCTTCTGGCCGTGTTGCCCCCTCACGGTGACTTTTGTAGTTCCACCACTGGTAGGAAGGCTTAGAATGTATACTGAGGTCCTGAGATCTGATATGATAAAAAGGCTAAAGATGGAGTTATTAGCTGAAAAATAAAGGTTGAATGTTAACTCGGTGCACTAATGCCCCCTTCTCTTCCTTGACAACTTTTATCCACATCGTTGGTTGCTGACAGCTCATATGCTACCTCTAGTAGATATAGACATTATGTTAAGGTCAATGATAGTACAGAGGTTGCTGGGGGCCCCATCACAACTTTGTTGTGGAGCCCTATGATCTGTACGCATGCCCTTGGATTAATCTATTACACTGTAAAGCTGGCCATACATTTTCGAATGAATATTTGTACAATGTTTTTTATGACATTTTTTACCAGTACATTCAATGACTTGACGAATGTCATTCGAAAGTACTTCTAATAATTTTGCTTTTACCAGTTGATTTTGGGCTGAATGGACTTTTCTGGACATAAACCGTATTCACTGCTCCATTCTGCTCCTTCAAATGTATGCATCCCTGTGGTCAAAAATGAACATCAATTTAAGCTCACTAACGATTCAAAAATGTAATGAAAAAAAATGTTTTTAACATAAACAATTTCAAACCAAAATAATTCTACTAGTTGATGGCCAGCTTAACAAAAGTGATCCTGAGAGGCAATAATTATGTAACAATGAGGTTCTTGGCTGTTCTTCTGAAGCAAGCACCTTGGTAGTGAGGGGAAAATTTTTTTTAGGTTATAGAGGTCTACTGTTAACCTTGTTTGAGTCACTGAACTTGAGAAAAGATTATATTGTACTGACATACTGAAATTGACTTTAGAACCACCCACATTAGAGCCTATCTCATGGAACCTATAATTTCCAGTAGCTTATTCTCTCTCTCTCTCATCTGTTTACTTTATTTATTTATTCTAATATTCCATTATGTACTCCAGTGTCCAAGTGGTCTCCAGTATGTAGGAAGACTCACACAGACACTATAAGTAGATGTGCGAGAACATTTGAATAATATCAGAAAAGCCTTGTTTGAGTCACTGAACTGAGATAAGGTTATATAGTGCTGACATACTGAAATTTACATTAGAACCGTCCACATTAGATCCTATCTCAAGGAAACTCTAATTCAGGTAGCTCATTCTCTCTCATCTCTTTTATATTATTTATTTATTCTAATATTCTCTTATGAAGCAGTTACCCGTTGATCAGTGCTTTACAAGGGTGTAGAGCCATTCAGATGGGACGAATAAAGACAGAAAACACATGTCTGGTGTTACAAGCTGCGGTATGAATTCATTTGCAGGTTGATCTTGTACAACAAAAGCTGAAATTCAATGCTGTTTCCTGTCTGATTTTAATTCCTACTATTTAAATAAGCAGATATTTTTTCCTTAAAGTGGACCTTCAGTATTTTTTTTTTACTTTCCATCTATTAAATCTTCTTCCCTTGTTGTTTTAACTTTGGATAGAAAAACATTTTTTTCTGCCAGTAAATACCTTATACAGCCCACTTCCTGTTTCTTGTCTGGTAAAAAGCCTAGGCTTATGACATCATGCACAGCTCTATTACTCTCTAAACATCAAATTAAAACCAGAAGTGACAAAATCCTTGCAGTTTTCTATTTCTTACATCAAAGAGGGAGGTGAGTGTGGATGTACCTTCATTCCCTCTCCTCAACACACTGCGCGGCAGCAATCCTGGGCTCCCCAATTGCTTGGGAGAGCTTGGTACTGGTGGCCGGCAGTGGGGGAGGGGGCCTTCAGTGCCCTGTAAAATTGATCGGGCAGCTGTAGAGCCACTCAGAAGACTTCTACAAAAAAGCCCATCGCTGGCTGAAAATGTTGGTACCAGGATGATGGCCGCAGATCTTCATATCCACAGACAGCCTTTTCATTATCCCTCATAGTCCCAAGAGGTGTTAGGCCTCAAAAAATATTGCTACCCGGCTAGTCAAAACCTACAAAAAGTCTACAAGATAAGACATCAGAATTCACTGCATCCCGGAAGGATGTAAAGTAAGAGCGGCAGAAGGATCTGAAAAAAACGTATTCCCGCAGAACCCCCGCTTTAAGGATTCAAAAATCAAATGTTCCTTCTTTCAAAAACGTATTGAAAGAAAGCCTGTAAACAATGCTCGGTGTTGTGGCGTTATCCCATACACCACATCCTTTATTAATAAAATCATAGAAATAAGAACTAAGATATGGGACTTTCAGAGTAGCATAAACTTCCCCAGAGACAACACATTTTATATATAAAAGCAAAACATGTTATATACATTCAAAATGTTATTAGCGCATATAGAATAAAAAGACTGTCTATAGTATAAAAACAACAAAACGTTCAACCTTGAAGAATGCATAACTTATACAATTGCCCCTTTAAACTCCTGCTATTCAACCTTATATGTAACAAGGTATATGTTATACTCAAATATCATATATCATTACATATAGTGAACATGACAAAAAAAATCCAGAGAAATTAGCTAGGTACAGTGCCTTGAAAAAGTATTCATACCCCTTGAAATTTTCCACATTTTGTCATGTTACAACCAAAAACATAAATGTATTTTATTGGGATTTTATGTTATAAACTAACACAAAGTGGCACATAATTGTGAAGTTGGTTTTCAAAAGTTTTTACAAATAAATATGTGAAAAGTGTGGGGTGCATTTGTATTCAGCCCCCCCTGAGTCAATACTTTGTAGAACCCCCTTTCACTGCAATTACAGCTGCAAATCTTTCTGGGGATGTCTCTACCAGCTTTGCACATCTAGAGAGGGACATTTTTGCCCATTCTTCTTTGCAAAATATCTCAAGCTCTGTCAGATTGGATGGAGTTTGTCTGTGAACAGAAATTTTCAAGTCTTGCCACAGATTCTCAATTGGATTTAGGTCTGGACTTTGACTGGGCCGTTCTAACACATGAATATGCTTTGATCTAAACCATTCCATTGTAGCTCTGGCTGTATGTTTAGGGTCATTGTCCTGCTGGAAGGTGAACCTCCACCCCAGTTGTGGCAGGCGCAACACTATAAAGTGCCTCATGCGCTGTGGCATTAGAACAATTGTGATATCTCTGACTTTTCAGTCCAACAAGACTGTCTATTACTCTGAAATTCCTCTATTGCCGTTCTATGGAAGCAGTAAGGTTTAAAGAGCACACCAAATGCTTTAAATAACTTCTTTATTAACTTCACTTTCTTCATAGATAACACTGCTGCTTTGCAGCAGACAGTCATGTACAAACACGTGTTGAATAAGTATAACAGAAAATGGCGGTTCAAATATTCAATCTTGTCATTCAACATAAAATGGTGGATATATTTCTTTCTTCAGTATTTATACTCTCTCTCTCTCTCTCTCTCTCTCTCTCTCTCTCTCTCTCTCTCTCTCTCTCTCTCTCTCTCTCTCTCTCTCTCTCTCTCTCTGTAAGTTATCAAAGCATTCTCTGATTTCTCTGAAAGGTATAACTGTGGTTTGCAACTTGGTTTGCAGGGTTTGTTAGCTCGGTGCAGTTAGCTTGTTAGAGTGGATGGATGGATGTGACTTAGTTCGAATGACTGAATGTGGCTTAGTTCGGTTAGATGACTTTGTTTGGCAACTTAGTTTGGTTAGATGACTTTGTTTGGTAACTTAGTTTGGTTAGATGACTTTGTTTGGTAGCTTAGTTCGGTGGAACTACAAGTGAACACACAACTAGATCAGTATTCAATTCTGATCACACTATTTACAATAAGAACATATATATATATAACTTGTGTAACGTACCTATTTAGGCCCTTGATTCCATAAAACTGAACTCTGTGGGCCAGAGTCTCGTAGTTCGGCGTATCTTTGCGGCAGCGTAACGTATCCGATTTACGTTACGCCTCCGCAACTTAGACGGGCAAGTGCTGTATTCTCAAAGCACTTGCTCCGTAAGTTGCGGCGGCGTAGCGTAAATCGGCCGGCGTAAGCCCGCCTAATTCAAATTTGGAACAGGGGGGCCTGTTTTATGTAAATGTTCTGTGACCCGACGTGATTGATGTTTTTCACGAACGGCGCATGCGCCGTCCGTGGAAATCTCCCAGTGTGCATTGCTCCTAATACGCCGCAAGGACGTATTGGTTTTGACGTGAACGTAAATTGTGTCCAGCCCCATTCACGGACGAGTTACGCAAACGACGGCCATACTTAACATTGGTACGCCGCACTTATGCCACCATATAGCAGGGGTAACTATACGCCGGGAAAAACCTAACGTAAACGGCGTAACTTTACTGCGTCGGCCGGGCGTATGTTCGTGAATTCGCGTATCTAGCTGATTTACATATTTTGATGCGTAAATCAGCGTACACGCCCCTAGCGGCCAGCGTAAATATGCAGTTACGATCCGACGGCGTAAGAGACTTACGTCTGTCGGATCTAATAGATATCTATGCGTAACTGATTCTAAGAATCAGGCGCATACATACGACGGCACAACGCAGAGATACGACGGCGTATCTGGAGATACGCCGTCGTTTTGAGATACGCAAACTGCAAACAGGACTTCTTATGGCTTTCTTTCAAACAATGGCTTTCTTCTTGCGGCTCATCTATGAAGGCCAGATTTGTGGAGCGCACGACTAATAGTTGTCCTGTGGACAGATTCTCCCCCCTGAGCTGTGGATCTCTGCAGCCCCTCCAGAGTTACCATGGGCCTCTTGGCTGCTTCTCTGATTAATGCTCTCCTTGCCCGGCCTGTCAGTTTATGTCTTGGTAGGATTGCAGTTGTGTCATACTCTTTCCATTTTTGGATGATGGATTGAACAGTGCTTTGTGAGATATTCAAAGCTTGGGATTTTTTTTATATAACCTAACCCCGCTTTAAACTTCTCCACAACATTATCCCTGACCTGTCTAGTGTGTTCATTGGCCTTCATGATGCTTTTTGTTCACTAAGGTTCTTTAACAAACCTCTGAGGGCTTCACAGAACAGCTGTATTTATCCTGAGATTAAATTACACACAGATGGACTCTATTTACTAATTAGGTGACTTCTGAAGGAAATTGGTTCCACTAGATTTTAGTTAGCGGTATCAGAGTATAGGGGGCTGAAAACAAATGCACGCCACACTTTTCAGATATTTATTTGTAAAAAAAAAAAATGAAAACCATTTATCATTTTCCTTCCACTTCACAATTATGTGCCACTTAGGCCCCTTTCACACTGGGGCGGGAGACGCGGTGGCGGTATAGCGCCACTAAAAATAGCAGCGCTATACCGTCGGATTTGCCGTCGGATTTGGCCACTAGCGATGTGGTATTAACCCCCGCTAGCGGCCGATAAAGCTGCTTGCTTTGGGGGCACCCGAACTGAGTCAAAGCTCCCTGTGTCCATTTTTTATCTTAACGCATATAATGCATTAGGATAAAAAACCTTCTGCCCTTACTACCCCTTTAAGGTATGATGAAGACTAGATGAAGGCTTGATGACATGTATTGTAGATAAAGGCTTGAGGGAGACTAGATGAAGGCTTGAGGAAGACTAGAAGACTAGATGAAGGCTTGCTGACAACTAGATGAAGGCCTGATAAAGACTTAGGGCCAGATTCACAAAAGAGATACGACGGCGTATCTCCTGATACGCCGTCGTATCTCTGTGATCCGCTCGTCCTAACTATGCGGCTGATTCATAGAATCAGTTACGCATAGATAGCCCTAAGATCCGACAGGTGTAATTGACTTACACTGTCGGATCTTAGGATGCAATTCTATGCCGACCGCTAGGTTTGCGTAGAATATGCAAATGACTAGTTACGGCGATCCACGAATGTCTGCGTTACAAGTCGTTTCTGTCGAGATACGCGTCGTAAAATTAGGGCTGAGCCCTAGGTGTTCTAAGCAATATTAAGTATGGCCGTCGTTCCCGCGTCGAAATTTAAAAAATCACGTCATTTGCGTAAGTCGTCCGTGAATGGCGCTGGATGCCATTTACGTTAACGTCTAAACAAATGACGTCCGTGCGACGTCATTTAGCGCAATGCACGTCGGGTAATTTACGCGACGGAGCATGCGCAGTACGCTCGGCGCGGGAACGCGCCTAATTTAAATGGTGCCACGTAAATGGGATACGTTACGCCGCCGAGGAGTAACGTAATTGTACCTGAATCTGGCCCTTAATGATTCTTATTGAAGACTAGCGTCTCTTGATGGCATATTGCCATTACCAGAAGATAGGAGCCTATGTATAATGTTTTCAATTTATTTTCATTGATTTATACAAAATTTCGCAGTTATACAAAATTCATTACAATATGCAATCACTTCTTCTCTTGTATGTCAGTTATCAGGGTCCATAATTGTTATCTAAAATCTTCCTTATTCCTATCTTTCTTTACCCTATTCTTCTTCAGGAGTTCTACAGTCTTAACGCCTACACACTTCTACTCTCATCCAAAACTCATTCACACAAGCAAAAAAAAAAAAAAAAAAGCTCCCTCCTATTTCCTCCTTCCTCTCCTCTTAAGCCCCCCTTTGGGGTTAATCATGCCCACACATTTATAAATATTCTATCACTGTTGTGATCTTTGCCATATTTCTGGCATTTGATTTTCTATATATCCTTCTTCCCTTATCTGTCTTTCCATGTATTGAATGTTGTTAATTTCACATATCCATTCGGTTACCATCGGACTTTTTGTACTTCTCCATTTACGAGCTATTAATGTTTTGGCTACAGTTGTCATATGGTGAAGAATATCCATTTTAATAACTTTTATTGACCTTGACATTATAGACAATATTGAGATATTTATACTTGGATTCATCCCCACTCCATCTGATAGATCTCAAATATCTTGTTCCAGAAATTCCTCACCAAATGACACCCATACCAGATATGATCCATAGTCCCCCTTCCTCCCATACATCTCCAGCAGGTCTCCATATTTCCTTATTTATTTTATTTAAGGCTACTGGGCTCCAATATCAACTCATTATAATTGTATAGTTTCTTTCTTGGCGCTTAATTGCTACCGATGTTTTATGTATTTTTGAAAATGCTTTCTCCCATTCTATCTTTGATATTGGGCTTCCTATTTCCTTTTGCCAATTTTACATTCCTGTTAAATCTCTAAGAGATCCAGAGGGGAGTAATAGATCATATATCTCAGACAATTTTTTAGTCTGGTTTTTGTTCTTCTATTAATATTTTTTCAAATTTAGTTATTGGCCTATTTATTAAAGATAATTGTATTTTTGCTTCAATAAATGTGTTTAATTGATGGTATTGTAGCCATTTGTTTTTGTATTAGGGTCCTAAATCCTGTATTTTTGTCAGTTTACCATCCACTGGGATCTGAACCAACCTTGCATTCTCCAATATATTCCATTTTAAATAATTTGTAGTTCCTAATGCTGACATAAATTCAGGATTGGAGAACAATGGGGTCATGCGTCCGATCATAATGGAGAGTTTCCCCTTTTTTAATACTGCATCCCATATTTTTAGCGTTAGTTCTTTTTTTCCAGGTCTTAAATTAGGTTTTATCTAAGGAAGGGATTTGAGTTGTACTCCTATAACATCTTCTTCTTAATTGACCCATTGTTTATTTTACATATTATGATGCCAATCTATAATTCTAGTCAATGATGATGCTTGTAGATATTTGGAAAAGTCAGGTAATGCTAGATCTCCAGTTTTTTTAGCTCCGCCAGGGCTCTCACAGGACTCCGCTCACTGTTCAGGCAAACCAGATTGCTGATACCAGGCGGCGGGTTTCAGGGTCTCCCCTCCTCCCGCCGACATCAAACGCCAGACTCCGGGCTCCACCACAGGATACTGGGCTCAGGCTGGACTCAGGATGCAAGACGCTGGCTCCCAGGCTCCCAAGCTAAGACGCTCTCTCGCTGGGTGCCAGGTGCAGAGAAGCTGATCGAACACTGATCAAGACGCGGACCATGCAACCCCCAACTAGGGTTCGAACCAGGTATATATCTTACGCCACTCTGACTTGACTAGTCATTCAATTTGAAAGGTTAGCATAGCATGGCTGTTTCACAGAAATCCCATCTATCACCGCTGTTTAGATGCTATTCGGACATGCCTCTCTTTACTGCAACGCTGCCGCCGCCATCTCACTCAGTGGCTCCTCCCTCCCTTGGCGCCATCTCCCTCTCACAGCTTAGGGATCCAGATTTTTTAGTTCTAATTAAAATTTCTCTTTTTATTCAGAGTTTTTTTGGGCTCAGATAAAGCCTCCTATGTCTTTTCTTAATTCCATCATAAAATGTTTTTGGAAGAGCAAGGGTGTCATGGACCTTGGAATGCTGAAGTGTTTCTCCTTGAAATCTGTTTCACAGTGGGGGGTCTTCTGCCCTGCCTTAAGGCTACCCCCCCCCACCCTCCAGATGGCTCCATGGTCTGGAGGAAAAGCATTGTTCTGTGTCTGGCTGTTTGTGTACTTTGATTGCCCCCTGGGGCTTCTGTCTCATTACACATATCAGTCCTCCTATTCAAGCTATCGGACCAATCCCTGCTGACCCTGTTTCAAGTCCTCATTTGCATGGCCAAAAGGACCTAATTGAGAACTACAATGCACTTTACAATTGATCAATAGGAAAGTGGTTGTTGGGGGCGGGGTGTTCAAACTGCTGTAAAAAAATGTGTGTGTGCATCCAATAAAAGAGTCTCCTGTTTGAACTTACATACAGCCTGCCTGGTGTTTGTTCTGAGCTAACACAAATGGATTTCGAACGGCACATAACTGTAGTTCGAATCCCGGAGCATCGGATGGCCGAACTATCAGACGTTGCGATCTTCAATCTGATCCAATAGTAGCAGGAGTGTCGGGAGAGTGGAACCGAGCAAGCAAGGGTCTCATTACAAAGGGTATTGCTTGAAAAATATACAATCATTTTTGGCAATATGTCAATTTTCACTATCTTAATTCTTCCCTATCCAAGAATAAGTTATTTTATCATATTTTTGAAGTAATTTTTATTACTTTTCAGATTGTTGCAATGTAATTGCACTGTAAATTATTTAGGTTACTTGCGACATATATTCCCAAATATTTAATTGTTTCTTTCTGCCATTTAAACAGGAAGTCTTTTTGCAGAAGTATCCAAAATCGTTTCTGTTCGTGATATGTTTAACATCTCAGATTTATCATAATTAACTTTAAAGTTACTTGGTTCCCCAAATCATCTAAATTATTTTATTAAGTTTGGAATTATTATAATAGGGTTAGTAACATATATTAATAAGTCATCTGCATATACCGCAGTTTTATATTCTTTACCTTTAATATTTATCCCTTGGATATCTTTAATTTCTCTTATTGCTGTAATGAGATGTTCCATTACCATTATATCTAATAAGGGAGATAACTGACATCCCTGTCGAGTACTGTTTGATTTTTCGATATACTCAGATAGCATTCCATGTGTTCTTATTTTGGCCCTTGGATAAGAATATAATGCAACAATCCTACCAAGCATTTTAGGGCCCATTTCTAGTTGGATTAATGTTTCTTCTAGAAACTGCCATCCCACCCTGCCAAACGCTTTCTCAGCGTCAATAGATAAAAGACATGCTGGGATGGCAGCCGTCTGGGCGTATTCTACCAATGTACATGTTTTTATGATGTTATCCCTAGTTTCTCTTCCCTTCGTGAAACCCGTTTAATCTAAACTTATGTGTCTATGTAAAATAGGTGTTAATCTATTAGAGATAATTTTTGAGTATATTCTTATATCTATGTTTGTGAGGGAAATTAGTCGATAGTTATTACATAGTGTATGATCTTTCTCCGGCTTAGGGATTAATGTATTATGAGTTTCCATACTTTGTGGTGCAAAAATTTGTGTTTTTGATATGGAATTATATGTTTTTTTTTAAAGATAGGTGTAATTATATCCTGAAATACCTTATAAAATCTGGGAGTATAGGGCCAGATCCACAAAAGGGATACTACGGCGTATCTGCTGATACGCCGTCGTATCCCTGTTTCTAACTATGCGGCTGATTCATAGAATCAGTTACGCATAGCTAGTCCTAAGATCCGACAGGTGTAATGGACTTACACTGTCGGATCTTAGGATGCAGTACCGCGGCCGCCGCTGGGGGCATTTCTCGTCTAAATCCAGCGTTGGGTATGCAAATTAGCACTTACGGAGATCCATAAAAAGCTTTTTCCCTTCGTTAAGTCTCCGTAAGTGTTAGTTTGTCATCGCAAAGATAGGGCTACTTTTACAAAGTGTAAAGTTAGTACACCATGTAAAAGTATACCTGTCTTTCCCGCGTCGCTGTCAAATTTCTTTTTAAAAAAATGTTTTCCCCGCCGCATCTCTTTTTTACCCGTCGCGATTCACAAAACTCGGCGCAACGTAACGCAAAGCACGTCGGGAAAATAGCGTCGGGAGCATGCGCAGTACGTCCGGTGCGGGAGCGCGCCTAATTTAAATGGGACTCGCCCCATTTGAATTGGCCCGCCTTGCGCCGGACGGATTTAAGTTACACCGCTGCAAATTTCCAGGTAAGTGCTTTGTGGATCGGGCACTAACTTGTGTAATTTGCGGCGGTGTAACTTAAATCACAAAAGTTACGTTGCGCCCGCTGGTTGTGGATCTGGCCCATAGAGCCTAGGTATAATGAAAACCTTTTTCTACAGTCTTTATTCACAAAAAGTAACAAGCATCATACTCTGCTTTGAAAAGGGGATCCTGCAAGGTCCCAGAACATCGACCTGTGATGCCTACTACTATATGTGGACAAAATTATTCATGATTCTCCATGATTAAGCCCCAGGGGTGGGGCAAAATATGTTGGAGACATAGCCTGGATGAATCGAGCTGAGGCTCTTTACTTGCTTACCACTCGGCCTGGGTGAGGTGTGCAGTAGCCAGGCAATCTCTTTCTATTTTTTGCAGTATGCTTTGGACCAGGATGGACCTTTCCACAGCCTGCACCCTCTCTGGCCTGCAGCACCCTCGAGCATTTATCATAAGTCACAGTGAACAAGATTATCACTATACCAAGGTGTGCTGGTGAGGATTCTTAATTTATGATAATCGTATGGTGGTGCCATACTACAACAACCTAAATTAATTGTGGACGAGCCAGTAATGAGCACGACTGATACAATAACATTTCTCCAGACAGCAGCCTAGGACTAAAATTTCAGTCACAGATCTGAAGGATAAATCATTTTACAGTAGATCCATCAGAACCAATTTTCACCTCTATAAGCCTAGCAATATTACATAGACCATGTAGTATTAAATGAACTTTAGGGAAGAGACAAACAAATTAAAGCCCAACTCCAGCTAATATTTTTTAATTAGTTACTTTTAACTTATTTTTTCTTTTGGAATGAGGGTTAAACCAAATTAACAAAATCTGAACATTACAAACACCCCTACCAGTTTTGTGTAGTCCAAACCCTTGCAACTGAACCTTTTGCTGGACACCTTGGTCTGTTAAAGGAAGAGGAAAAATAATGGATCTACTGACAGGATCAAGTGTTATAGCGATGTATTAATGCCATTGACAGTCTTCATGACGTTTTTATATTTTTGATTTTGCTCATAAGTTTCTAAAACTAGAGCACAGCACAGAGACAATTATATCACTTCCTTTTACAATTCCTCTTGTGGCTCCTCCAGATATTAATCATAGCTGTCAACCAAAATGCCCTTTTTATCCTTTCCTCTTTTGTTGATCACACTTCCTCTAAATAAAAAAAAACAGAAGGTAATTAAGAGTAAAAAAAGTGCACTTGTCCATTAAAGAGTATATACCAAGCTGCGGTTTCCAAAGTGAGCAAAGTCCTTTCTTGTATTAAGAGAGGTATGGACACCAGAGAGAGAGATATCATTTTGCCCCCCTGTACAAATCATTAGTAAGAACTCATCTGGAATATGCAGTTCAGTTTTGGGCACCAGTTCTCAAAAGGGATATCAGGGAACTGGGGAAAGTGCAGAGAAGGGCAACCAAACTGATAAGAGGCATGGAGGAGCTCAGCTATGAGGAAAGATTAGAGGAACTGAATTTATTCTCTCTTGAGAAGAGAAGAACAAGGGGGATATGATCAACATGTTCAAATATATAAGGGGTCCATATAGTGAACTTGGTGTTATTCACTTTACGGTCAACACAGAGGACACGGGGGCACTCTATGTCTAGAGAAAAAGAGATTTCATCTCTAAATACGGAAAGGTTTTTTCACAGTAAGAGCTGTGAAAATGTGGAATAGACTCCCTCCCGAGGTGGTTCTGGCCAGCTCAGTAGATTGCTTTAAGAAAGGCCTGGAAACTTTCCTAAATGTATATAATATAACTGGGTACTAACATTTATAGGTAAAGTTGATCCGGGGAAAATCCGATTGCCTCTCGGGGGGATCAGGAAGGAATTTTTTACCCTGCTGTAGCAAATTGGAACATGCTCTACTGAGGTTTATGCCTACCTCTGGATCAACTGTGGGTATAGAATTGGGTATATGGGATTGTACAATATTCTTTTTTTTTTTTTTTTATGGTTGGACTGGATGGACTTGTGTCTTTTTTCAACCTGACTAACTATGTAACTATGTAAGTAAATTGAGCAGACTGACAAAACCGTTAGACCCCTTTACACTATTGTGATTTCTTCTGGGTCTGCCGTCGCACTGCAATGCATAACATTGGAAAACACATTATTCTCTACGATGCCCGTTCACATTAATGCCACATGGTACATGACCCCAGATCGTCTATCTAATTTTATCCCTAATACTTCCTCGCAGTGCTTCCTTGGTTGTACTGCTGGGGGCACCCTACTACACATCTGGTGGTCGTGCCCTATAGCTTCCCATTTTGGGACTAAAGATTATGATTTGATTCTTCATATCACCCTTAATATACACCCTTGGGAAGCTCTCCTTCATAGACCCATTCCACATCTTAACAAGTGAAAGGCTGACCGCAGGTCAGCCTGTATTTGTAGGAGGAGTCGGGAGGTATTTAAACCCGCCCTCCAAGGTAACATATAAACTCCATCGTCATCTGACATCACCAATTACCTAGTTGTGACACACACACACATTTTTGAAGGGAGATAAAAAGTAGTACCCGACAGATCCAGCAGCTCCAACTGGCATCCCCCACTGATTTCGTAGCTGGCCTTTGTGTCACTTCAAAACAGCATGGATAAACAAACTTGAATTTCTTGTTTGTATTGTTGGAAAAATGTAAAATCTCCCAAAACAAGATTTGCATAATTTCATAAATACAATACTATTTTATTATTTCAGTATAAAAATACAAATGCAAAGAATTGTCGGCCAACAAACACGAAACAATGTGTTTTTTCAGCTCTTTAGCGCCACCCTTCGGGCAACTTCTGCTACTGTTGTGTTATGGTGAGCATTGCTTCTCAGCATACGTGTTTGTACTTTGGATTTTTGTCCGATGGACTTGTGTACACGCGATCGGAAAATCCGACAAGACACATTTGTTGTCAGAAAATTTTAAAGCGTGCTATCCAAAATTTGTTGGTGGAAAATCCGACAACAATTGTCCAATGGAGCATACAAACAGCCAAATTTTCTGACAACAGCCTGCCATCACACAATTCCCGTCGGAAAATTCCATTGTGTGTACGAGGCTTAATCCTGGAGCTTTCAGATTTGAAGGCAAGTCTTAGTTAAGCAGGGGGTGTCTCTGAAGAAGTGATGAGTTGGTGGGTGATCAAAGGTGCGGCAAAAATGACTTTCCCCAATCATGTTCATCAGGAGTTTTGAGTGATACACATCACCAATATTTCAACAAAGAATAGATACGTTGTGGATTCATTACTGAGACATATTATAGCAGGATTTCCAGATAACTATGCTAAGAAGGATGATCAAGATGATGAGAGCCATCACACGTAAAATTTCCACAGTCAGCAACAGCGCCCCCTTTTCACAGTGGCAGGTATCTGTGAACAAAACACAATAAAATATGTAAGTGGACTATACAACAGATTACTGTTTTGCATTTAATTGTTAATCCCACATTTGCTTCTGACCTCCATATGTTACCATAAAGAATCCCCTTCCCTCAGCTATATGCTTACAGTATCGCAATCAGAAGTTTTAGTTTTTAAGTGTATGCCCTGAATACCCCATTAAAAATAATGCAACTACCACATCTAAGGACTGGTAAACTGCATATATTAAATAGTTGTAGGAACTCTTCCCATCCAACTGTAGCTTCCCTTAATAGGGTCTTTACACCCAGGGTGGGAAGGACTGCCTCATCATGTGACCACTGTGATTGGCTGTCACAGTGGTCACATGATCAGGAGCCAGTTCCGGACCCAGTTCCGTCTATAAACGCTCAGTCACTGAGCTAGGAGTGCTCAGCAGGTGCGCTCTCAAACATCAGCTGTCCTTGGACACATATGTGCGGCATGTGGACTTTAAAGTCCAGCCTTCTTGCTATTGCACATACACTATATTACCAAAAGTATTGGAACGCCTGCCTTTACACACACATGGGGGTAGATTCAGATAGATTAGCGGATCTTTAGATCCGCGTAATTTATCTGAATTACGATCCGCCGGCGCAATTTTGAGAGGCTAGTGCAGTATTCAGAAAGCACTTACCTCGAAACTTGCGTCGGCGGATCGTAAATCCCCCGGCGGAATTCAAATTCCGCGGCTAGGGGGAGTGTAGTATTTAAATCAGGCGCATCCCCGCGCCGATTTAAATGCGCATGCCCTGTCTGCAAATTTTCCCGGCGTGCATTGCTCCAAATGACATCGCTAGTACGTCAGTGGTTTCGGCGTGAGCGTAACTTGCGTCCAGCCATATTCTGAATCGACTTACGCAAACGACGTAAAAATTCAAAACTCGGCGCGGAAACGACGACCATACTTAACATAGGATACGCCTCACCTATAGGGGTAAGTATACGCCGGAAAAAGCCGAACGCAAACGACGTAAAAAAAAAAGCGACGGGCGGGCATTCGTTTCTGAATCGGCGGATCTCCTCATTTGCATATTCGTGGCGTATACAAATGGAAGCGCCACCTAGCGGCCGGCGGGAGATTGCAGCCTAAGATCCGACGGTGTAAGTCACTTACACCTGTCGGATCTAAGGGAGATCTATGCGTAACTGATTCTATGAATCAGGCGTATAGATCCGACCGTCGGAACTCAGAGACACGACGGCATATCAGGAGATACGCCGTCGTATCTCTATCTGAATCACCCCCATGAACTTTAATGGCAACCCAGTCTTAGTCCATAGGGTTCAATACTGAATTGGCCCACCTTTTGCAGCTAGAACAGCTTCAACTCTTTTGGGAAGGCTGTCCACAAGGTTTAGGAGTCTTGTATTGGTAATGTTTGACCATTCTTTCAGAAGCGCATTTGTCAGGCACTGATGTTGGATGAGGCTCGCAGCCTCCGCTCTAATTCACCTCAAAGATGTTCTATCAGGATGAGTTTAGGACTCTGTGCAGGCTAGTCAAATTCCTCCACCCCAAACTCGCTCATCTATGTCTTTATGTATTTTTTTCGCTATAAACAAAAAACACTGACAATTTTGAAAAATATATATATTTTACTTTCTGCTATAAAACATACCCAATACATTTTTTTTAAAATCAAATTTCTTCATCAAAAATGCACTGTAACTGTACAAATTTTTGGACACTGACAGGGAAGGGGTTAACGTCAGGAGCGATTAAAGGGTTAACTGTGTTCCCTGGGAGTCATTTCTAAATGTGTGGGGGGTGGCTGTACTGTAGAAAGGCAGAGCTCTGTTTAGAAGAAACACAAGATCACTGCCTTCCCTACTGACAGAACAATGGTCTGCCTTGTTTACATGCCATTCTGCCTATCTCCCAAATGATTGGCAGGCCTTGGCGGATATCGTGTCCACCGGACCCGCCAATTAGCTCAGGCTGTGTCCAATCGCGTGTGCGTGCCTCACTTTAGATGTTATGTGAACACTGTATGTGTTATTTACTTTCTTATTCGTTTGTCTTTTAATACGATTCCGTTTTCAACATTCCTGAGGAAGTGGGTTCTCTAACCTGAGAAACACGTCAGTTTCTGCCGCCTTCTTCATGATCAATGTGTAAAATTAAAGGGAGATATAAATATTAGGTTGATGGGTGAGGGCAACTAGGGTATTATGTGAAAGTATGTAATGCATAGAATAACTGATCACAAAGTGAGCTCTAGTGGTTCTCTGAGGAAAAGGGAATTTTTTTTTGTTTAGATTAATGCTTTTTATTAGGTTTTTCAGGAAATACAAACGTTCTCAAATTGCAGGACGCAGCCGCCAAAGGTATCATGAGATATTTTAGAAAACATTTAACTCTACCAACAGGGCAGCATAAAATTAAAAATGTACTGAAGTGGAGGTACAAACACATAAACAAGGCACTTAGAAAGTTTATAGACATCATGAGGGAAGGGAATTTTGTTCCATTGCATGTATATGGTTTATTCATTGCTAATTCAATTTGTTTTTAATTAAGTGTATCCAGTGCTTTTTTTCAGCAGGAATGCGGGGGAATGCAGTTCCGGCACCTCCAGCTCTGAATGTATGTAATGGCAAAGGGGTGCTGGGGTGTACTGGAGGGTCTATTAATGCTGGCTGCTGGGGTATCTATCGTTGCTGGAGGGGGTCTATTTTTACAGGTTGAGGGTCAATTAATGCTGACGAGGCCAGTTGTCACTGGTAGGGAATCTATTGTTGCTGGGGGGCTCATATGCTACTGGGAGACAATCGTTGCTGGGAGACATCAACTGTTGAGGGAGGGGTCTATTGTTGCTAGCTGTTCAGAGTCTATTGTTGCTGGAGGAGCTCCATTGTTGCGAATTACTTAGCACCACAAATTGATACTTGGTTCTGTATCCATTACTAAGAGGTGGTTAGGGGGTGGAACCAAGGGATGGTGCTCGGAGGTGGGCAGGGAGTGGAATCAAAGAATGGTGCTTGGAGGTGGATCCAAGGAATGGTGCTCAGAGGTGGGTAGGGGGTGGAGCCAAGGAATGGTTCTCGGAGGTGGGTAGGGGGTGGAGCCAAGGAATGGTTCTCGGAGGTGGGTAGGGGGTGGAACCAAGGAATGGTGCTCAGAGGTGGGTAGGGGGTGGAACCAAGGAATGGTGCTCAGAGGTGGGTAGGGGGTGGAGCCAAGGAATTGTTCTCAGAGGTGGGTAGGGAATGGACACAACAGGTGACTCAGAAGTAGGGATATCCTGCACCTAATCTCTGAGAAAAAAAACCTGAGTGTATCTATGGTGAACATTTTAAATGTAATATTTATTTTTGGTGCACATGGGTGATAAACCTGTCTGGCACTAGTAGGAAAGAATGTATTTGAGAATGTGACACATGTGGGCTCCTAGTGGCCTGTCAAGATCTACCATACTTCACAATTGTTATGAGGTTATGTCTTGAAATACCGGGTTCATTTACTAAAGGCAAATAGGTTTTTCACATTGGATGATGGAAGTCAACCAAGCTTCACCTCCGGGAAAAATTCTCTTGCAAAGTGCAACTTCCTTTGCACAGTGAACCGCTTGCTTGCCTTTAGTAAATAAAACCCACTTCTCCAGCTACATCTCTAGGACAAGGCCTCGTGGCTTAATAAATACCTGCAGGTGCAGAACAAGATGTCTTGGTCACGTTCAATCTTGTTCCGTTCCCTCTGGCTGATTTCCCCTCGGCTGTCTCCACCAGGCAGCAGTATATTCCAGAGTCAGCCTCGGTCAGGTTTGATATGGTAATCACTCGGTTTAAAGACTCATAGGCAACCCGGCCTTCTTTACCAATAAGACGTTTCTCCTCACAGCCCAGTGTCCAAAACACGGAGAAGGAAGAAGACTGAAAGGATACTTTGCATTCGATGGTCACGGAGCCTCCTGTTTGAGCAGAGAAGAAAGCCGGCTGATCCACGACAGTACGAATGTTATCACCTGGTTTTAAAAGAATGTAATTCACAATGAAAGGACAATCTGTGGTCGGTGTCATGGCACAACAAAGAAAAATTATAAAATAAACATTTATCCCATAGCAAGCAATTAAAGGGGTTGTAAACCTTCATGTTTTTTCACCTTAATGCATCCTATGCATTAAGAATATTAAGAAACATTGATCAAGGTAGAAATTGTAGACTATAAGCAGTATGAACATACTGAAATAAAACTTTAATTTCACGTTAACCCTAAATTAATTTTTCAGTATTTTTGGTGTGATGGCTTTCTGTATACAGTTTTCTTTAGCAGCTTATTTTTTGTGAACCTGTAGGAAAAGTTAATTAAGCCATCCGCCTTCCACCTGCGTTCCAACTAATGGCGGAAGTGATCACGGGATCCTACGCATTTCGTCAGCAGCGTCTGACGTCATCAGGGATCATGAAAAGGTATTCATACCCCTTGCAATTTTACACATTTTGTCATGTTACAACCAAAAACGTAAATGTATTTTATTGGGATTTTATGTGATAGACCAACACAAATTGGCACATAATTGAGAAGTTTTCTAAATTATTTTACAAATAAATATGTGAAAAGTGTGGTGTACATTTACATTTTGCCCCCCCTGAGTCAATACTTTGTAGAACCCCCTTTCCCTGCAATTACAGCTGCAATTCTTTTTGGGGATGTCTCTACCAGCTTTTCACATCTAGAGAGGGACATTTTTGCCCATTCTTCTTCTTTGCGAAAAAGCTCAAGCTCTGATTGGATGGAGAGCGTCTGTAAACAGCAATTTTCAAGTCTTGCCACAGATTCTCAATTGGATTTAGGTCTGGATTTTGACTGGGCCGTTCTAACATATAAATATGCTTTGATCTATACAAGGGAGACACACCTCCATCCCTGTGTTTAGCGTCAAAAAATAAAAATTCGCCCTTGGGACTTTAAGTGAGATGAGCACTGTGGAGCCAATAAAATAACAGGAAGAATTACAGTATATGTTTAATTCAAGTAAAAAGCAGTACATACATTAATGTCATAAACATGAGCCAATTCATACAGAATACAGAATTTTTTTTTATTTTTTGACGCTAAACACAGAGATGGAGGTGTGTCTCTGGTGACACCAGATCTTTATTTATTTTTCTTAATTGTATCCGGGTGGAAGACACCCACTAGCCCAAAACTGGTCTGTGGTCACCCTTCCCATTAAAAACATATATATATATATATATATATGCATTTTACATTTCTAATATGCACAAGCCGCTTGATATTCCAACTATATCTCACAAAGGAAATATATCCCAACCCAGCTGAGGTGCTGTTCTCTGCTGGTGGCGGTGTTTTTGTTTTGCTTTGGGAGTTGCGATGTGTATCAAGGGGGGCTTCATGTCCCCCGCTGTTCCCGCCTGCCCATTTGGGCGTGCGGGGCCACCTACACATCGGCGCCTTGTTCATGCGTCAGCTGCGTGATGTCTGCGATTTTGCAGCGCCGCTGTAGCTGGAAGCATTATACCATCGAGATGACCCGGGGGGAGTGTTTGGGCCTGTGTACGCCTCTTGACGGTGGTGCACTCGCTTCTCAGTCATCCACACATGGCGTTGGTGGCGGAGCCTCTCAAGCTCTTCCGGGGGTATTTATTCGAGGTGTGGCACAGCATGGATTTCACTTTTTGCTTTCTCTCACTGAGGTCAGACACACTAATGCAGGTCTCCTATTGGAACCCATTCCCTCCAGACTTTCTTCACTCAGGCACACATTATATGTTTGCATATGACTCATTTGGAGCATTTACCTGCAGCTTGTTTTCCACTACACTCTTTACCATACATTCGCACCCTATTTTACTCTCACTCTCCTTTCTTCCCTGCTTTCTCACCTGATGTTTCCTTCATCATACTAGCCAGTTTCTGGCATTTTCTCACCACTTTCCCCTTCAGAATCTATGGGCCAGATTCACGTAGAATCGTGGCGGCGTAACGTATCGTAGATACGTTACACCGCCGCAAGTTTTCATCGCAAGTGCCTGATTCACCAAGCACTTGCGTGAAAAATTACGCCGGCGGCCTCCGGCGTAAGCCCGCGTAATTCAAAGGTGCGTGTGCCATTTAAATTAGGCGCGCTCCCGGACCGGACCTACTGCGCATGCTCTGTTTTGAAATTCCCGCCGTGCTTTGCGCGAAGTGACGTCATTTTTTCGAACGGCGACGTGCGTAGCGTACTTTCGTATTCCCGGACGTCTTACGCAAGAAAAAAATTGTTTTACATTTCGACGCAGGAACGACGGCCATACTTTATACAGCACATACGTGTGCTTTGTAAAGTTAGGGCAGGTAAAACGACGACTAACATTGCGACGGGAAACTAGACTAGTGACGACGTACCGAACGTGAAAAACCGTCGTGGATCGCCGTAACTGCTAATTTGCATACCCGACGCTGGAATACGACGCAAACTCCACCCAGCTGCGGCCGCGATATTGCATCCTAAGATCCGACAGTGTAAAACAATTACACCTGTCGGATCTAAGGGCTATCTATGCGTAACTGATTCTATGAATCAGTCGCATAGATACTCTGAGAGATACGACGGAGTATCTGAGATACTCTGTCGTATGTCCGCTGTGAATCTGGCCCTATGTTCTTACTACCCTCAGCTCAGGTCATCATCCATATATAGATATACATGCATTTTTGTATGCTTACCTACCTTACTATTTCAATTATCTATGTACACATTACATGTTTGCATATGACTTACTTGGAGCATTTACCTGAAGCCTGTTCATTCATTACAATCTTCACCACACACCTGCACTCTATTTCACACTCACTCTCCTTCTCTTTCTGCTTTCTTATCAGATTTTTTCTTTCCATCACACCAGCCAATTTCTGGCATCTTTCACCACATTCCTATTCAGTCTCTATGTTCTCACCACTCTTGGCTCAGGTCCTTCATCTACCTATAGATATACATGCATTTTTGTACGCTTACCTACCGTATTACTAACTATCCAATATATACATATTTATGTTTAGAGACAATATTCCTTATGGACCCATTGAGACTCTTGGGGATATACAAACTCCATCCATGCCATGCCCTCCTTCCGTTTGACCCCGGTTGGGACTTCGTTTGGCCCCGCCTCCTCTGCTCCCTGGCAGGACACTCGCTGCCGCCGTTTGGGAGCCTCACATGCCCTGGTCTTTGGCTATGTCCATTGGTGAGTATGGGGTTTTCCATATCAAGGACCACCCTTACCCTGTGTCCTTTATATCATACTACATACTTTATCCTTTCATTTTAGGTATACCATGAGCATCTACCCCTGAAGAGCAAGCTAAGCCTCGTGATACGCGTCGGGTATACACTTAATGCTTGTGTGTTTTAATATGGACAGTTACTTGCGATATCATTTTACCTATTTTCTGTATTCTGTATGAATTGGCTTATGTTCATGACATTAATGTATGTACTGCTTTTTACGTAAACATATACTGTAATTATTCCTGTTATTTTATTGGCTCCACAGTGCTCACCTCATTTAAAGTCCCAAGGGCGAATGTTTATTTTTTTGATCTATACAAGGGGGTCTCCAAATTTTCTAAACAAAGAGCTAGTTTACTGTCCTTCAGACTTTTGGAGGCCGGACTGTGGCCATCAAGAGTAGAAATTATCCTGGCATTTGGTACAATGCATCTTTGGTATTAGGGGGAAGAATAGTGCCCCATCATTGGTCTCAGTGGGAGGAATAGTGCCCCATCATTGGTCACAGTGGGAGGAATAGTGCTCCATCGTTGGTGTGCGGTTGAGTAATAGTGCCCCATCGTTGTCTTCAATGAGAGAAATAGTGCCCCATTGTTAATGTCAATAGCAGGAATATTGACCCTTTTTTGGTGTCAGTGGGAGGAATAGTGTCTTGTATCCATCGTTTAAATTTAAAACAAGATTGCTTTTTTTTAACCTATGGATAAATAACCGATGGAGCCCACACACGATCAGTTTGGTCCGATGAAAACGGTCCATCAGACCGTTCTCATCGGTTTGACCGATCGTGTGTACGCGGCATCACAGGTTTTCTTCTAAGATTGCTCTGTATTTGTCTCCATCCATCTTCCCATCAACTCTGACCAGCTTTCCTGTCCCTGCCGAAGAAAAGCATCCCCACAACATGATGCTGCCAGGGTGTGTTCAGGGTGGTGTACAGTGTTAGTTTTCAGCCACACATAGCATTTTGATTTTAGGCCAAAAAGTTTAATTTTGGTCTAATCTGTCCAGAGCACCTTCTTCCACATGTCTTCAACTTACTGCTTACACTAATATACAATGAGCTATAGGTATAATCATTTTAACCAGACTTCAATGGCATGCAATACCCCCTTGCGGCCACAGGTGGGGGGGGCGCCGGAGAGCCTTGGAAACAGCTGAAAAGGCCAGACGACAGCTCGTCTGACCTCGGCAAACCTCGGAAAGGCTCGAAAACAGAGTATTTCCGTGTCTTTACAAGCATTTCCGAACGGCGCAGATCGGCTGGGAACGGCACCCCCCACCTCAAGCCATATGCAGTACTACACACGATTTGGCCTGAATCCTGCTCGTGTTGGGAAACAACACCCGCAAACCAAGTTAGGATTTTTAAAAATACAGTGCTCGTATTGCAAAACGCTTGTTAACCGTGTTACTCGCAATCCGAGGTTCCACTGTATTGAAAAAAAAAAGCATTTGTGGGTTTACCCAATCATTTTTGCGTATTTATAAACTGAAGGGGAGGGCATTGCAGGGGGGAGGGAGGGGGATTTGCTTACTTTGAATTAAAATATATCCCCTTTCTCACTTCTATGAAATCTAGCTAATCTAGATAGCTCAAAAAAAAAAAAAAAAAAAACAGATACAAAAAAATGAACATCGAGCGCTACAGGATTGTGCTAGTTGTTTCCTGCCAGTGGTTAGGCAGGAAAAAGGCCAGTGCCTAACTTCTGTAAAATAGAGAATTGGTGCTAATTCACACTGGCCACATTAAGGGTGTGATCTTCAAAAGGGCAAAACTGCATTTATTTCACACAAGTTTATGTCTGATTTACTAACATCTTTCTCTAGCAATGAGAACCAGCAATGTCTATATACTGTGATATAGTGGTTTTGCACTCTTCAAGTGAGTCATGCCAGTCTGAACCGTGGTTAAGGATTTGTCAGCCCACTTTTATTGAAAAATGTAAAAGAAAAGTTCAAAACAGAGGTTGCCTACGCAGGGGTGTCAGCTTCATACAGCAAAACCGTCAATAGAAAATGCTAAGCCATCTGGCTCTCTTATCAGCAGCACCACTGCTCATATCACTGGTCTCTAAGACTGTCTCAACCAGCTTCTCCTGGCTTTCTTGGCTCCCTCAGCCTTTAGTCACAGCTCCCAGCTGTACGCCACAATAGGGTTTACTTGCTGCTCCCTGCAACCACTGTAATTCCAGGTGTCAGCTGGTCAGTGCAAACATGCACTTGCTCCCTGCAGCACAGACACGCTCCCTGGCCTCTTATTGGGTGTTCTCCTGACACTCCAGGCTCTCTCACTCCTCTGAGACTTATGCCGTGTACACACGATCGGAATTTCCGACAAGAAAAGTTTGATGTGAGCTTTTGGTCAGAAATTCCAATTGTGTGTAGGCTGTTGGAATTTCCAACAGCAATTATTTGAAAGCTGGTTCTCAAATTTTCCGACGGGAAAAGTTCTTATTGGCAATCCCGATCGTCTGTATGCAATTCTGATGCGCAAAAAAAACATGCATGCTCGGAATCAATTAGACGCATGCTCGGAATCATTGAAGTTAATTTTTCTCGGCTCGTTGTAGTGTTGTACGTCACCACGTTCTTGACGGACGGAATTATGTGTGACCGTGTGTATGCAACACAAGTTTGAGCCAAAATCACGTCTGAAAAAAACATGGTTTTCTTGTTAGAATTTCCAATCGTGTGTACGCGGCATTACAGATTCCCTCACTCCCCTGGACCCACCTAGTTGTCCTGACTTTCTCAGTCTCCCAGACTCTCTCTCAATATCCCAGGCTTGCGTAGCCACCTCAACTCTCTCAGTCCAATGGAAAATCAATCTCTCCAACATGGAGTACAGTTAGGGTTGCCACCTGTACTGGATTCACCCGGACAGTCCAGGTTTTTAATCATGTGTCCGGGTTTCAGTCCCTCTGAAACCCGGACACATTATTTAGAAAGGAATGTAGCTTCGAAACAGGGCCTGATAGGAGGGTGAGGGGACACTATGTGCCCCACATTACTATTCTCTTTGGAGCACCCAATGGTGTCCCAGGTCTTTTATCCCATAGTGCAGTGGTCCCCAACCTTTTTGGCACGGGGACCGGCTGCGTGGAAGAAAATTGTGCCAAGGCCCGGTTGGGGGGTTGCCACGTCACCTGCCACGCTGCCTGCCACAAGATTTAGAATTTCACTTGCCATGCTGCTTGCCATTGCATTGGTGGCAGCACTGGTCATTTAAGCACAGAGGGGTGCCCAGTGAAGGCAGGAGAGCGGTGATAGATGATGTCATACCTCCGACATTGAGGCTGACTGGGCAGGGGGCGGAGAAAGATGATGTCATCTCTACTTGCCGGCTCGCTTATGTCTCCTACCGGGCTCTCTCATGCCACCCGCACCCGCGGGCCGGCTGCAGAAAGACCATGGCCCGGAAGTGGGCCATGGGCTGGGGGTTGACGACCCCTGCCATAGTGTACACAAAGAAAAAAGAAATGTTGCTGTGCGCCGCTAAATGTTCGGGTTTGGCTTTAAGAAAATGTGGCGACCCTAAGTACAGTCTCCTGAGTAGAGATCTCTATCTCATTCCAAATGAAAGCACATAGCTTTATGCTGATGGGGGCCCTGAGCTTCAGCCAGTTCCTCCCTTATACACACACCTGCACACTCACACAACATGTAGGTAGGTCTCCAGTAAGACCTGGACACAGGATTGGAGACTTCTTCCCACCCAAATCTCTTTGACATTTCCAAGCTCCAGACCCTGATCCAGAACTTCTAAACCTAGGGAAAACTGAAATCCCAGTCTTCACTACTCAGAAACAATACTCTAGAGCAGGGGTAGGCAACCTCTGCCCACCAGCTGTGGTGAAGCTACAAATCCCATAATGCCTCTGTCTCTAGGAGTCATGCCTGTGATTGTCAGGGTCTTGCAATGTCTGATGGGTAGTTTCAAAATAGTTAGAGGACCGAGGTTACCTACCCCTGCTCTAGAGCTTTGCACTTAACGTTAGTGTGAACCTTATGTCACTTTTCCAACTATTTTCACAATGGCAGAGCCTCACGCTGTCACAACAGATAAAATGCCATTTTATATAGTTTTGTGTTCCTTTGAAAATATTTTGTGTTTTTACATACAACCTCCATAAGTATCAGAATCTGTGTTTGTATTAGCTTTAGTCATCCACTGCAAAACCCTTTTTCATAGGGGCATAAAGAAAAACCTCTTTTAGGCCTTATTCACACAGGCATACACCACTGTCAGGGCAGAGCGCAGGAGTCACCGCTGGCAGGAGAGAGGGCAGGAGTCAACATTGGCAGGAGAGGGGGCAGGAGTCAATACTGGCAAGAGAGGGGGCAGGGGTCAACACTGGCAAGAGAGGGGGCAGGGGTCAACACTGGCCAGAGAGGGGGCAGGGGTCAACACTGGCAGGAGAGGGGGCAGGGCTCACCACTGGCAGGAAAGGGGAAAGTGATCACTGCTGAAAGGAGAGAGGACAGGGGTCACTGCTGGAAAGATAGATGACAGGGGTCACCACTGGCAGGGCAGAGCATAGGGGTCACTGCTGTTAACAAAATGTTGTACCCAATAAATGTTATACTAATGCCCTGTACACACGATTCATTCAATCCGATGAGAACGGTCTGATGGATTTTTCCATCAGTTAACCGATGTGGCTGACTGATGGTCAGTCGTGCCTACACACCATCAGTTAAAAAAACAATCATAAAAAAAGGGGAGAAAACTCTGCACTAAACCCACTTACAAGTGAGGAAAAATTGATATATGACCTCTAAATAGAGGAAGGAATGAAAAATATGAGTGAAAAAATGAATTTAACCACTTGACCACTAGGCACGTAAACCCCCTTAATAACCAGACCAATTTTCAGCTTTCGGTGCTCTCACAATTTGAATGACAATTACTCAGTCATACAACACTGTACCCAAATGAAATTTTCGTCCTTTTTTTCACACAAATAGAGCTTTCTTTTGGTGGTATTTAATCACCGTTGGGTTTTTTATTTTTTGCGCTATAAAAGAAAAAAGACTGAAAATTCTGTAAAAAAAATAATTTTTCTTTGTTTCTGTTATAAAATTTGGCAAATTTAGTATTTTTTCTTCATTCTTTTGCATAAATGTGAAAGATGAAGTTACGCCGAGTAAATAGATACCCAACATGTCACCCTTCAAAATTGCACACGCTCGTGGAATGGCGCCAAACTTCGCTACTTAAAAATCCCCATAGACGACGTTGCAGGGTATTGCGGAGTATTGTGGGGTATTGCGGAGTATTGTGGGGTATTGCAGAGTATTGTGGGGTATTGCAGGGTATTGCGGAGTATTGCGGGGTATTGTGGGGTATTGTGGGGTATTGCGGAGTATTGCGGAGTATTGCGGGGTATTGTGGGGTATTGCGGAGTATTGCGGGGTATTGCGGGGTATTGCGGAGTATTGCGGGGTATTGCGGAGTATTGTGGGGTATTGTGGGGCATTGCGGGGTATTGCGGGGCATTGCGGAGTATTGCGGGGCATTGCGGAGTATTGCGGGGCATTGCGGAGTATTGCGGGCATTGCAGAGTATTTTGGGGTATTGCAGAGTATTTTGGGGTATTGCAGAGTGTGGGGGCATTGCAGAGTGTGGGGGCATTGCAGAGTATTTTGGGGTATTGCACAGTGTGGGGGTATTGCACAGTGTGGGGGCATTGCAGAGTGTGGGGCATTGCAGAGTGTGGGGGCATTGCAGAGTATGGCTGGTACTGCAGAGTATTGCACAGGGAGGGATCGATGGCTGGATCTGTGACTGCATGTGTCACAGATCCAGCCCGCAGCAGCAGCAGCGGGCTGGACGGAGCGATCACGTGGTAAACCGCCGCTATCAGCGGCGATTTACCGTGATCCGTGATCAGCCGGGTCCGGGAGCGTGCGGGAGCGCGATTCTGGGAGGACGTACATTGACGCCCTCCCAGAGTTAAGCAACCGCCTTGTAGACGTATTTCGTCTATAGGGCGGTTGCTAACTGGTTAAATAGGAGAGTGCTGCTGCCTATTCAAAGCTCAAATACTTAAACTTCAAAGACATACATACAAAAAAGAAATAAGTGCGCAACTCCAAACATTTAAATGTGCAATCACAAGGGAGTGAAATAATGTTATATCAAAACCATAAAGTGATGAAAAAATTGATGTGTTGATACACCCTGTACCAGGTGAACAAAAAAGATATAAATAAACCCAAAATTAATAAAGAAAGAGGTAATTGAGTGATCAAAGTCCTCCAAAAAATATATCAAAGAAAATCCTGACCACCAGATACTTCCAAGCAATAGTTCATTAATCGCTGCAGACTTTAACCCAACATCTTGAAGAAACTTGAATCTTTATATTCAGCTGAAGAAATATAAATACTGACTCTTACCCAATCGTTGGACCCCGGTTTTAAGGAGGTCAGATGAGCTTGTGCATTAGCCTGCCGGACCCAGGTGTATAATCAAATATCTTGGGGAGGAGTGCTTCTATCTTGCAGTATTCATTATTTTCGTTTATGTTATTTTCGTTTTTTTTTTTTGGGGGGAAATTCGAATAATTCGGGGTTTTTTTTTGTTTTTGTTTCATTCGTTTTTTTTTGCTTTATCTGTAAATTCATAAATTCGGGAAATTCGAAATTCGAAAATTCGGAATTCCGAATTTTCGGATTTCCGAAAAAGCCAAAAATGAATAAAACGGATTTTTTTTTTTACGAATTTTCGAAAAAAAAAACGATTGAAACGAAAACGAAAAAAATGAATTTTCGGAAATTCGGACATTTTAAAAATCCGGAAATTTCCCATTTTCGAATTTTAGATTTTTGAACTTCTTATATGCTATGAATTAGACATGTGCAATTCGTTTAGTTTCTAATTCGTTTTTTAACGAAAATAAGGAAATTCGTTCATTCCAAATTTTCGTATTTAATTAATTTTTTATTTCCGAATTTTCGGACTTACGAAAATTTTGAATTTACGAATTTTCGGATTTCCGAAAATTAGAATTTACGAATTTTCGCATTTCCCAATTTTAAAATTTCCAAATTTTCGGACTTCCGACATTTCGAATTTATGAATTAACGTATTTGCAAAAATTTTTAATTTCCGAATTTTCGGATTTCCGAATTTTCGGATTTCCAAATTTTCGGATTTCCGAATTTTATAATTTACGAATTTTCATATTTCCGAATTTCGGAAATTCGTAAATACGATTTTTTTTAAATTTTAGTATTTCGAATTTTCGAAATTCCGAAATTTCGATTTTTTTGAATTTTCAAATTTTTTAATTTTCGAATTTTCGGATTTTTCAATTTTCGAACTTTCGAATTTTTCAATTTTCGAAAATTCGAAATTCGGAAAAACGAAAATTCGGAAATACGAAAATTGAAAAATTCGAAATTTCGAATATGAAAAATTGGAAAAATAAAAAATTCGAAAATTCGATATTTCGAAAATGAAAAAAATAAGAATTTCGAAAAATGGAAAATTCGAAAAAAAACTAAAATGAAAAAATAAAAAAATAAAAAAAAATCGAAAATTAAAAAAATTCGAGATTTCGAAAATTTCTAAATTCGAAAAAATGTTGTATTGCCGAATTTCCGAAATTCAGATTTGATTTTTAATTTTCGAATTTTCGTTTTTCCGAATTTTTTCATTTCCGAATTTTCGTTTTTCGGAATTTCGAATTTTCGAAAATTGAAAAATTCGAAAAGTTCGAAAATTGAAAAATCCGAAAATTCGAAAATTAAAAAATTCGAAAATTCAAAAAAATCGAAATTTCGGAATTTCGAAAATTCGAAATACTAAAATTAAAAAAAAATCGTATTTACGAATTTCCGAAATTCAGAAATATGAAAATTCGTAAATTATAAAATTCGGAAATCCGAAAATTCAGAAATCCGAAAATTCGGAAATCCGAAAATTCGGAAATTAAAAAATTTTGCAAATACGAAAATTCGTAAATTTGAAATGTCGGAAGTCCGAAAATTCGGAAATTTTAAAATTCGGAAATGCGAAAATTCTAATTTTCGGAAATCCGAAAATTCGTAAATTCTAAATTCGGAAATAAAAAATTCATTAAATATGAAAATTTGGAATGAACGAATTTCCTTATTTTCGTTAAAAAACGAATTAGAAACTAAACGAATTGCACATGTCTAATTCATAGCATATAAGGTAAGTTAAGCAGATCACCTAAGTAACACTAATGCTCTGTACACATGAGCGGAATTCGTGTCGGGAAAAAAGTTGGATGGTTTTTCCGATGGAATTCTGCTCAAGCCTGCCTTGCATGCACACGGTCGCACAAAAGTTCTGTGAACTTTTTACTGCCAAGAACACGGTGACGTTAAAAGACTACGACAAGCTGAGAAAATGAAGTTCTATGCTTCTGAGCATCGATTTGTTTCTGAGCATGCGTCAGAATTTTGCGGGTCGGAATTTTGACACACGATAGGAAATTCGGATTGGATTTTTTCCTGATGGGAAAATAAAGAACCTGCTCTCTATCTTTTTCCAGCAGTTTTCCCGTTGGAAAAAGTCTGATGGAGCATACACACGGTCGGGATTCCCGACCAAAAGCTCTCATCGGACTTTTTTCAACGGGAAAACTGATCGTGTGTACGAGGCATAAGGGCTCATTTACACCCGGGTTGTCCAGTGCACTGCATGTACAATACTGTGCATTGCATTAAGGCAGCCCATTAATTTGAATGTGCAGCAACGGACTTGCAGCATTTTTTCTAGTGTAGGTTATGTCACTTGACATAACAACATACAACACATATTTTAGGCTTTTGCTAAAACAGGGCCAATGCAGGACACCACAAGGTTTCAATCTGTTAAAATTCATGAAAAATGTGTTTATTAACTCACAATGTCATACAACCCTATTCAAATTCTGTGACAAGAACACATATACAGAGGGCAAGTGTGCAAGTGTGCAAAATCTGGCGCAGCTCTGCATAAAACCAATCAGCTTCCAGATTATATAGTCAAAGATTCATTGAAAAAGCTGAAGTTAGAAGTCACAATTGCACAGCTGCACCAAATTCTGAGTGCTCCAGCTTTAGAAAATCTCCCCCAGTGTGTTTTCTGTAACGCTTATATGTCACTTTTTAGATTGTCATAATATAATATGTGAGTTTTCCCGTATATTTAAATCGCAAGCTGGCATCACTGTGTTGCCTGATATCTCAGGTATTGTGTTTCTAGCTGAACAGGATGTTTCTGTTTTGTATCCCTCGGTGTGCACTCAGTTTTTCTCTTCTATTTATTTATTTATTTATTCTTCAGAAATTTCGGAAAAAAGGACTGAAACTCAAATAAAATTTTACATTAAACTTCAGTCAAATTGTTATTAAAGTACCATTTCAAAATAATGCTGTTTTTGTTAAGCCAAAGGTGATTTAACCGCTTAACCCCCGGACCATATTGCTGCCCAAAGACCAGAGCACTTTTTGCGATTCGGGACTGCGTCGCTTTAACTGACAATTGCACGGTCGTGCGACGTGGCTCCCAAACAAAATTGGCGTCCTTTTTTTCCCACAAATAGAGCGTTCTTTTGGTGGTATTTGACCACCTCTGCGGTTTTTATTTTTTGCGCTATAAACAAAAATAGAGCGACAATTTTGAAAAAAATGAATATTTTTTACTCTTTGCTGTAATAAATATCCCCCAAAAATATATAAAAAAACATATTTTTTCCTCAGTTTAGGACAATACGTATTCTTCTACATATTTTTCGTAAAAAAAAAATTGCAATAAGCGTTTATTGATTGGTTTGCGCAAAAGTTATAGCGTTTACAAAATAGGGGGTATTTTTATGTCATTTTTATTAATATATTTTTTTTACTAGTAATGGCGGCGATCAGCAATTTTTTTCGGTACTGCGACATTATGACGGACACTTCGGACACTTTTGACACATTTTTGGGACCATTGGCCTTTTTATAGCCATCAGTGCTATATAAATGCATTGGATTACTATAAAAATGGCACTGGCAGTGAAGGGGTTAACACTAGGGGGCGGGGAAGGGGTTAAGTATGTTCCCTGGGTGTGTTCTTACTGTGGTGGGGGGTGACCTCACTAGGGGAAACACTGATCTTCTGGATCAGCGTTTCCCCCCCTGACAGCTCCCGTTCCCTGCTCTGTAACGAGCAATCGCGGGTGCCCGGCGGCGATCGTGCCCGCCGGGCACCCGCACGGGAGTCAAGGACGAGCGGGGGGCGCATGTGCCCCTAGTGGCCACTAAAAGAGCCGACATATAGCTACGGGCTCTCGCCCAGGAGAGCGGACCTGCCGCCATAGAATGACGGCGGCTGGTCGGCAACTAGTTAAAGAGTCATTGCAATAATTTGATGAAGATTTTTTTTTTTTTTTTTCACTTTGCTGCATTTAAATCAAAAACAATATAACATTTTCGTTTCGACTGATTAAAAAATGTATCGATTTGATCGCTTTGAAACTAAAAAAATCGGTAAATTCAAAGAAAAATCTAAAATTCCAAATACGAATTCCAAATACAAATTCCGAAAACGAATTTCGAAAACAAATTCAACGAATCAACCGAATTTACCGTATTTTCCAGCGTATAAGACGACTATTTGGATGCAAAAAAAATGCCTCAAAAGTCGGGGCTCGTCTTATACGCCGGTACCTGTCTCAGTCAGGCTGCAGGCATCCATATTCAAAAGCTACGCCTCCTCCTCAGAGTGTTCCGTGATAGGCGGAACACTCATTTTCCCAGCAGGGCCTCTGTTCAGTGTTCCGCCTATCACGGATGCCTTCTCATCCTCGGACGAAATAAGGCCTCATTTCCACTGGCGTTTTTACAGCCACGTTTCTGAGCGTTTTTTACAGCTTAAAAACGCCTGTCCATGTTATTCTATGGCTTCATTCCCACATAGGCGTTTTTGAGCTGCAAGTGGCATAGACGTTTTTGAGCTGTAAAAAAACGCGGGACCAGGGCGTTCTGAAGCTCCAGAGTAGAGCTGTAAAAACGCCAGACGTTAAAAAACGCTCAAAAACGCGGAAAACCGCTCAAAAACGCGACCGCGGCATTTTTAAAGCTGCAGCTCACAAAAAAATATATATATATTTTTTTTTTACAAAATAAACATGGACAGGCGTTTTTAAGCTGTAAAAAAGCCTAACAACAGTGGCTGTAAAAACGCCAGTGGAAATGAAGCCTAAATGCCCGCAGCCTGAAACCCAAAACCTGAAAACAAAATAAGGTAGGGCGATCGTCTTGGCCGGCACAGTGAGGCCGGCAATGGCACAGTGGAGGCGTGTAATGACACAGTGGAGGCATGTGATGGCACAGTGGAGGCATGTGATGGCACAGTGGAGGCATGTAATGGCACAGTGGAGGCATGTGATGGCACAGTGGAGGCGTGTGATGACACAGTGGAGGCATGTGATGGCACAGTGGAGGCATGTAATGGCACAGTGGAGGCATGTAATGTAATGGCACAGTGGAGGCATGTATTGTAATGGCACAGTGGAGGCATGTAATGTAATGGCACAGTGGAGGCATGTAATGGCACAGTGGAGGCATGTAATGTAATGGCACAGTGGAGGCATGTAATGGCACAGTGGAGGCATGTAATGGCACAGTGGAGGCATATAATGTAAAGGCACAGTGGAGGCATTTAATGTAATGTAATGTAATGGCACAGTGAGATTTGAAAAAAGCTGAAAAAAGCCTGTTTCTGTCAGCGGTTGTTCTGGCTCCCCCTCAGCTTCCAGACTGACTAGTAGGAAGGGGGTCGTCTTATACGGCAAGTATATCCCAAAACCAACATTTTTCCTGGAAAAATAGGGGGTTGTCTTATACGCCCAGTCGTCTTATATGACGGCAAATACGGTAACTAAACAAAATAACTAGATTAACGAATAGAAATTAAACAAATGTTTTCGTCATGCACATGTCTACACTGCATTCTGTGTGCAAGGACATATTGCTGATTTTTGTTAACCACTCTGGCGGTAGTCCCGAGTCTGGCTCAGGGTGGAAATCCAGTACCATAAGTGGTATCCCCAAGCCAGACTCAGGATCGCAGTATCCAGGCGGAGATTACTTACTTTGTCCCCTGGATCCTGTGATGTCTCCCTGCTGTGTGATCAAGCTGTCTCCTCGCTCGATTCACACAGTGCCCGTGTGCCGCTGAGCTCCTTTCCTGCGACGTTACGACGCACGGGGGCGGAGATCGGCGCCAAATTCAAAATAATGAAAACACAGTACACATACAATATACTGTAATCTTACAGATTACAGTACTGTATGAAGTAAATGCACACCCCCTTTGTCCCTAGTGGTCTGCCCAGTGACCTGCATGCACTTATATAATAAAGACTGTTCTTTCTGCCTGGAAACTGGAGATTGTCCATAGCAACCAAAAAGTGTCCCTGTATGTCTAAAGTGGTTTTAGAGCTAGAAAACAGCGATAATTAATTAGAATCACTTGCAGAATTGAGCGATAGCGATTTGTGGGGAAATTCGTCATCAAATACTGAAAGTAATCATTTTTATTATTATATTATTATTTGTTATAATTATTTATAGTTATTTATATATATTATAATTTATGATTTTGTGTTTAAAATTTATCATACCCGGGATGTCTACTAGACTCTTGTTTGGACAGATTTAAGTGAGTTATTCCTAAGAATTGCAAACCTACAATATAAAATGCCAAATTTCCATGCAAAATAATGGTACCGCTTTCAGCACCTAAAATCTGAAAGAATCATACCGCAAGGGAGGTTAATGGATGCCTTCGACATCAATCACTTGCCTGCTCCAGCTATCTAACATAAGAGCTGTACTATATGTTAGAACACACCCAGGGAACGTACTCAACCCCTTCCTCGCCCCCTAGTGTTAACCCCTTCCCTGCCAGTGGCATTTTTATAGTAATCAATGCATTTTTATAGAACTGATTGCTATAAAAATGCCAATGGTCCCAAAAATCGCTGATCGCCGCCATTACTAGTAAAAAAAATATATATTAATAAAAATGCCATAAAACTATCCCCTATTTTGTAAACGCTATAACTTTTGCACAAACCAATCAATAAACGTTTATTGCGATTTTCTTTTTACGAAAAATATGTAGACGAATACGTATCGGCCTAAACTGAGGAAAAAATTTTTTTTATATATTTTTGGGGGGATATTTATTATAGCAAAAAGTAAAAAATAAAAAAAAAATTCAAAATTGTCGCTCTATTTTTGTTTATAGCGCAAAAAATAAAAACCGCAGAGGTGATCAAATACCACCAAAAAAAGCTCTGTTTGTGGGATAAAAAGGACGCCAATTTTGTTTGGGAGCCACGTCGCACGACCGTGCAATTGTCAGTTAAAGTGACGCAGTGCCGAATCGCAAAAAGTGGCTTGGTCTTTGACCAGCAATATGGTCCGGGGCTGAAGTGGTTATATAAATGTTATATATTTTTGTTCTGTTCTATGTTGCTCATTATGAGGTGGATGTGCGAATTTGGATACATTCAGTTACTATTTGTATTTCAAACATGTATTGTCTGCAAATACTTAATAAAAAAGATTAAACATAATATACATAACCATTTGCTATAGACCAGTGAAAATGGGAAATGTTGGTCACTGTTATTTTGTTGAAACATTTTAAGATGGTAATTTGCCAGTCCAATACCAATACAAATGATTGTTTAGAGTCAGGGCTGGACTGGGACAAAAATTTGGCCCTGGACTTCATCCAGACTGGCCCACTTTGACAGGTCTCTCCCATGGCGGCTGGACAACTGCCGCACCCCCCCTGCCACCCAAGCCCCCTCTCCCCCTTCACTAGCCACTCTACTTTATTAGAGTAGAATGGCTGGTACTGGTACTCTTATAGGCAGTACCAGTGGGGAAGCTAGACATTATTTTACCCGGGGCAAAGAATCAGTTCCCGCCTGCCCTTAAGGGACAAGATTAGGCAGAAGTGAGAAACTCCCAGGCCATAGCTGTTGATTCAGCTGTCTGTCCCCTCCCCCATGCTCCTCTGTCGTCCCCCCTGCTCCTCTGGTCCTCCCCCTGCTTCTTTGTTCCCCCCAGGTAAGCGCTGTGGGGAGGGAGAGGAGGTGAGCGCTGCGGGAAGGGAGAGACAGAGGAGCAGAGGGGGGGCGGCGGTCTGCTGTCACTGAAGCCGGCCCACTGAGCCATCGGCCCACCGGGAAACTCCCTATAGTCCCAATGGCCAGTCCATCCCTGTTTAGAGTAAAGGCAGGGCCGCCATCAGGGGGGTACAGGCAGTACACCTGTAAGGAGCCCGGAGGTCCCCAGGGGCCCGCATGGCAACCCCCTTTTAGGGGTCCAGAGGATCCCAGGGGCCCGGAGGCCCACAGGGCCCCAGATGGCAACCCCCCTTTTTTTAACTTATTTTTTATAAAAAAATATATATATTTTTTAATATATTTTATTTTATTTTTTATTAAAGGGCCAATTTTTTGTTCTTTAGGGGTCAGGAGGTCCCCAGGGGCCCGGAGATCCCCAGGGCCCTGGATGACAACCCCCCTTTTTTATAAAAAAAAAAAAAAAAATTATATATTTTTTTATTTCTTTTATTTTTTATATATATATATTATATTATTATTATTATTATTAAAGGGCCCAGAGGGCCCCGGATGGCAACCCCCCTTTTTTTATAAAAATGTTTTATTTCTTTTTTATATTATTTTATTTCTTTTTTATATATATATATATATATATATATATATATATATATATATATATATATATATATATATATATATATATATATATATATATATATATATATATATATATATGTATATATGTGTATATATATATATATATTTTTTTATTAAATGGCTCAGAGGTCCCCAGGGCCCCATGTGGCAAACCCCCCTTTTTTTTATTTATTTTTTATTAAAGGGCCCAGAGGTCCCCAGGGCCCTGGATGACACCCCCCCCCCCTCTTTTTTTTATAAATGTTTTTTTTATAAATGTTTATTTATGTTTTTTTATTTATTTATTTTTTATTAAAGGGCCCAGAGGTTTCTTTTTTGTATTAAAGGGCCCATAGGTCCTGGATGGCAACCCCCCTTTTTTTGTAATTTATTGTTCTAAAAAAAAAAAAATTGTGTGTGTGTGTATATATATATATATATATATATATATATATATATATATATATATATATATATATATATACATATATATATGTGTGTATTTTATTAAAGGGCCCAGAGGTCCCCAGGGCCCCAGATGGCAACCCCCCTTTTTAAAAAAATAAATAAATTTAAATATATATTTTTTATATATATATTTTTCTTATTTTTAAAGGGCCCTGGATGGCTACCCCCCCCCCCCCCCCGCTTCTCAATTCGTGGCAGCCTCCCGCTTAATTTCAGGCGGCAGCACCCCCCCGGTTCTCTTCTCCAGGGGGCCCATGCCTGAAGCTGTGTAAGGGGCCCCATAATTCCTGATGGCGGCCCTGAGTAAAGGGCATTGACAATGTAGAAGATTTCCATTATTTGTTAAAGCGCAATAACATCCAAAAGCAACATATCAGCCTGTCTGCATAGGAATTGCAAAATGATTGCCAAAAGTTCTACTAATGGTGTTTTTCTTACGATCCCACTCTTTATTTGGAACTTCTGAAAAATGTTGGCTTCTTCCATTCCTCTTAAACAATACAGTGTGTAAATTCTTCTAACAAGGGAAGGTAGGTTATGTCCCTCCTGGATGGTGAAAGATCTGCCTGCTATAAGACTATGAAAAGATGAAAAGGTCCACCTTATATTAACATTAATCTTTCCAATCTATCACAGAATTAGGGCAGAGGAAGTAGTAGCCACACATTAGAGTTTCACCATTTGAAAATCAATTTATCAGAAAATAAAAATTGTAATTGTGTATCTTACCTTCTGATTGATGAAGTGCCAGGTATAACATGACAATAAATATCTTGAAATTCTGCATTTTCTCATTGATCGATAAAATTGTACAACACTAATAAATCAGTCCAAAGGCGATGACCTACATTTTGTTGGTTATTTTCAGTAATATCTGTGACAAAATGGAATGTGAAGTCACCACAACCTCAAGAGTAGATATGCAGATGCTTAGCTGGTCTTGCACCTCTGACTTCTCATTCTTCTTGTGTGATTGTAAAGAGGAAGTGTATTATATGAAAACCATGCTATAGAGAAGTAACTTATACACCGCTGTGGGTTACAGGCAGCCTTAAAGCATTTCTCACTTACTTCTGTAATTTACAAGAAATAAAAATATCTCTGTATTTTCTGTGTAGGAACAAAAGAAATGCTATTGTATTAAAACTAGGAAACTTTTATTTAGCAGTGACTGGTCCATAAGGGGGGCAGGGGCACCACACCCCTAATCTCAATGCGTTGCCCCCTAATCTCCATGTGGGGTACCGGACACAGATTTCTACAAGTTTTTTTTTCAAGCACATGATTAGAGCCATAGGCTGCTCTGATTGGCTTCAAAAAGGTTGGGCCCGGGGCACAATGCTCTGCCCACCCACCCACTTGTGACATTATCTGCCGTATTCAATCAGGACAGGAAGTGGGTGTCAAGTCTCTGGTGTGAGGCCGGATTGCTGAGAGGGCGCCCCTTGCGGCTAAGTGCACCGCACCCCTGGGGATGAGACAGGGAGTGCGGGGCCCAAAGGTGCATGGATTGCCGGTACTGCTGCTGACTGGGTAGGCAGAAGGTAGCTGGGGTGCGCTGGAAGAGCGGACTCAGTAGCCGTGCAAGGAAGGGTTCTGGTGTGGTACCATAGGTAAACCAAGAACGGAGTCTGGAGCCAGGCCAGGGGTCATACACAGGAATCAGTCCAAGGGAATTTACAGTAACAAGCCGGGTTATACACAGGAGCAGAAGATAATAGAGTATTCAGCCAAGCCAGGGTCAGATGCGAGGAGATGAGCAGAGTAGACATGTGCACAGCAAAAATTTTCGTTTATTTCTGTTTCGTTTCTGTTCGTTTATCGTGATTCGTAACGAGTCGTAATTTCGTAAGACGTTAGTTATCGTATTCGTACTCTTTAGTATTTTCGTAACACTCTTTTTTCCGTTTCCGTTTTTTTTTGTTAGTTTATTTTTCGTTGAATCGAGATTCGTATTTTCGTTATGTTTTGTATTCTGCTTCGTTCGTATTTTTTGAATGAATTTATTTGTTTATTCGTTTTTACGTTGGTATATTTTTCGTTTTTTTAGATTCGTATTTACATTATATTTACCATCGTGCCGCATTCGTATTTTCGTAAGAAATAGATCTTCGTTGTTTTATCATCATTCGTATTTTCGTGTCTTGTTTCATTCAATTGTAAAAACGTGCTTTAGTAGATCTTAGTGCATTCGTAATTCAGTTAAAATACATTTTACGTTGATTCAACACACTACTCATTGTAATTTTGTAAATCTAACTTGACTGCGATAGACTACTTGACGGTCTTACTGATACTGACTGATTATTACTTTCGTAAGATTGTTTTAGTAAATTTGTAATCGGGCCTTAATTCGTTATTTTACGCAATGTGTCAGAATTGCTCCGCTAACGCTGCTAATGTGTGTTGTAAATCATTCGTACTTTCGTAAGTACATCGCAGCAAATCTTAACCATTCGAAAATCTCATACTTTACTTTCGTTTTCGATGCGCGGCTTATAGCCTCCGCCCCTGGACTCCATTTTGAGACGGTGTATGAGTGCGTGGTTTGGCGAGGGAGGAACAGAGAGCAGGGCAGAGGTGGGCTTGTCGAATTTCGACTTGTTTTTGTGTGGTGGTTTCACTGGTTTGCTATCTTTTGGGCAATTAAAATCATGTATAGGAGTGAGAATGGACATGTGAGTGTTGAGACTGAGAGTGAGAATGTTGGTGTTAGTCAGTGTGTTGATGTGAGACTTGTTGGTGTGACTGAGAGTGAAGTGGAGGAGAGGTGTGGAGCAGATGAGATGAGTGTGGTGGAGGAGAGGCATGGAGGGGAGAAGAGGCATGGAGGGAAGAGGAGGCGTGGAGGGGAAGAGAGGAGTGGAGTGGAGGACAGGTGTGGAGGAGAGGAGAGGAGTAGAGTCGAGGAGAGGCATGGAGGGGAGAGTAGGCATGGAGGGAAGAGGAGGCATGGAGAGAAGAGGAGGCATGGAGAGAAGAGGAGGCATGGAGGGGAAGAGAGGAGTGGCGTGGAGGAGAGTAGTGGAGTGGAGGAGAGGAGCGTAGTGGAGGAAAGGCGTGGAGGAGAGAGGAGGCGTGAAAGGGAGGAGAGGAGGGTAGTAGAGGAAAGGCGTGGAGGAGAGAAGAGGCGTGAAAGGGAGGAGAGGAGGGTAGTGGAGGAAAGGCATGGAGGGGAGAGGAGGCGGGGAGGGGAGGATTGGTGTGGAGTGAAGCCGAGGCATGGAAGGGAATGTGGAGGTGTAGTGGAGCGGGAGCATGGCAAAGAAAGGAGACATGTGGCCCCTCCTATGTCAGATAGTGCGGACTCAGATGTGCAGCAGAACAAGCGAACCAAGAGACAGAAATCAAGGGGACCCATATATACCAAAGAGGAGAATGCTGCATTGGTTGCTGCAGTATCAAAAGAAAAAGTGACACTCTTCTGCCAATCCGTGCCAGCATCTGAGAAGTCAGCAGCCTGGGAACGAGTCCGGGACTCCGTGAATGCGGTCTCCAAGTTTCACAGGCCCACCAATGGCGTCAGACACAGGTAATTAATATTAAAATATTCTTTCACTCTTGTGTAAAAAATACACAGTTTTGTAGTCAATAACAAAAAAGTAACAGTTCAACGTAACCAAAAAATTTATTTGTCACAGCCACATGCTGAACAGTATACATATAACCATCACAATGTGAAAAGAAATGTGGTTTTCAAAAAACATTAATCTAAGTATTTGTTTTTTTATTAATGTAATTGTAATGTTTATGTACATTTGCAGGTTCTATGATTGTCGGGCAACGGTTACAAAGAAGATGCAGAGGCTTCGACTAGGACAAAACCGAGGAAAGCCTATCAAGTTGCGAGAGTGGGAGGCGGAGCTAAGAGATGTCCTTCTGGCAGAGGATGTCCCTGGATTCAGCAGCAGGGGTCAAAATCATAGAGCTGGTGGTGAGGAAAATTAAATATATCATTATAATTTATATATATTGCAGTTATAATATATTTGTAAAGCTATCTTATTGTTTATGATGACTACACATGTATGACTTTTATTTTTATTTTTTTACATTCATGTTTTCCAGATCAAGAAACATCATCCTTGGAAGGATCAGCTCCAACTCCAAGTACATCCTATCAACAACATTCTGGTGGTGAGTACCCAACACAAAGGATATCTAATGAACTGCTATTTACTACTTGGACCAAGTCACTGTGCCATGCAGACCGTCACAGTTGAGACAATTAGGTGCCGTTTCTGTCTCCCTGGCTACTCAGCTTTCACTATCACAGTCGAGAGCAGAAGGCTCGTTATGCACAGTGAGCCGAAAAAATAGCAATGCAAAATAGTGGGCAGCAATAGAGCAGCTGAAGAGAACTTTTTAAAATTAACCAGCAGGTGATTGGTTGGTTGCTATGCGGCCCTAACAAACAACATTATGCTGGATAACTTCAGCAACTTCTGCTCCACCCACTATAGTATTTATTGTGTCTACGGTTCTGTGTGCCCAAGCAAGGTAGCAAGGTCAGAGCTGTGGATGCTGAATTGTGACGGGGGCAGAGCTGCGGGGGGCTGTTAGGTGAAGGTGGGTCAAGTTGCAGGGTGGGACAGAGAACACAGCTGTTCACATGTGCTGTGAAGGTGGGTGAAATTTACCACTGTGAAGGGGGTTCAGATCAGAACATAATTGTGAAGGGGAAACTGTCATGTGAAGGTGGACTGAGGAAGCTGATGTAAGAAATGTGATTTTTAAATCAAAAGGTGGGTATAGTAGTAGTATGTATGCACCCTTCCAAATTCAAACTTGCCTGCTTTCATTTTGTGACTAGATTTTGAGGGATGCCGAGAAAGGGGTGAGAGCTCCGCCAACAGCATAGTTTGAAAGGGAGTCCTTCTCTCATCGATCACAGGGGGGGAAGAGAGAGGAGAACACATCGATAACAGCTTTGATTTGACATTGCCGTGTTCCCCGCCGCTTGCTGCCACATACATCCCCTCCTCCGGGACTTTTATCCTGTCCAATCCCAGGACGGGCGATCTGTAAATTAAAGTTTCCTGGCCATGGGGCAGGGCTGTTTAGTAGCGGGAAAACATCAATTGAAATGAAAGCGTTTATCGCTCTTTACCTGCAGCACATGTAGGCTGCATGGTGGGCACAGGGTGCATTGGTGGGCACAGGCTACATAGGTGGGCACAGGCAGGCTTCATTGGTGGTTTTGGATAAAGTTGGTGTTAATATTTTTTTTTAATATTTTATTCTGCATAAAACAATTTTGTGTCATTTAATGAGATAATTTATGAGGGCGTGTTTAGGGGTTGAATTAGGGGTGGGGCAAGCTAAGGGTTGGGTGTGGCAACTAACTGTTGGCTAGTAACCCTTGAGGCCTGGCTAGTAGCTAATTTAGCCCTGGTACTATGTATATGGGGGTTGTAGTAAATGATATGTAGATACTTGATAGCATATTTTACATATATTTTGTTAATCTTAAAAATTGCCAGAAATGTAACATCTGTTTTAACACATCAGCAACTTCTGATTATATTTTACATTTCCTCAGTCCATTTTTGGTTGAATATTTGATTTCATAGTAGAAAATATTGTAGTTATACGACATATCTCAGGCAAAAATTGTAAATACAGCTGTTGACTTTTTCATGAACATTACCTTGACTCTTCACTCTTTCTTCCGTCTTTAACAGAAAGCTGCATTCAAGACCCTCCAGCATCGGCTTCTGGCAGGACCATTGCTCCTCCTCAGGGTAAGTGCATGATCTGGGAAGAAACAGGACACAGCACTAACTCCATTATCATCATCATCATGTACCCTATTTACACATAGGCATTTTCATGTAATACACCTAAAAGTTCAATTTAAAAATTCGTACAAAAATGACACCTCATACCTTTAGAACGTGACTGTGAAAGGGACACTGTGATTTGAAGGGGGATTGATATATCAAGGAGGACTGCGCAAACTGTGGAAATAAATGAGAGTGGCTGTGATGTCAGAGATTCATTCCTATCACAAAGATTTTTTGCTGAACTCCACCGTGTTGAAATTTTTTTTCTGCCTTTGGTTCTTTTAATGATTTTGAATTTAGTAGCCCTTATTGAAAGGTGTTCAACAGCTCTTTTGCGCTTTTTTTTTAAACTACCGTTAAGCCTATAATATCTATACATAATATCTCTATAACCTGTATGGTTTAGAAGATATTCGCCCTGCAAACCTAGCACGGCACACTAAATTACTTACAAGGTTATTAGCTCATAATGAGCTAGTATGCTGTGCATACTAGCTCATTATGCATTTGCTTTACAGGTATTTTTTTTATCTTTTAGTGGGTATAAAAGCGCTACAAAGGTTTTTGCAGTAGGATATCAAAAGTACTACGATAATAAATTTAGAATACATATGCCCTTTTTACCTGCAACCTACTGGGACCCTTTAAGAACTTTATCTTCAACATTATCTTCACTCTTTCTTCCGTCTTTAACAGAAAGCTTTTCAGGAGTTAAATGTGCGTGTCATATGCTGATAAATATGTTATCTAATAAAGAAAAAAGATTTTCTGTTTAAGGCATTTTCTGTTTCTGCAATTTTTATATTGTATTTATTTACTTCTATAAAGGTTATTTTATTAAATAACCTTTTAAATTTTTTTAACTTTAGGATATAAATGCAATGTGTAGATTTACCTAAATAAGTTTAAATTGATTTTTTGTTTTCTCTCAATCATTAATACAACTTATCCCCCCTCCCCAACTCAATCTTTCATTTGCTCCATTATTCATTATTACTACTACATAAAAGTCTAATCTGAATAAATTCATTACTATGAACGCTTTCATCATTCATCAAACTTTGCCTATCTTATCTATTTCAGATCAGCAATACCACCCTGAGAGGAGAGTACAGTGCAGCCCGCACTCTCCTGTTCTTCTTTTGGAGAGGCTGGAGATTCAGCCAGAGATTACCCCTATCATTCCCCAGACTCCTGATTTCTCCCCCGGCCCAGAGGAGGAGCACAGAGGACAAGGTTCATTCATTCAGCCACCCCATGCCCTGATGCCACCTACTGCTGTACCGCCTTTCCCAACTGTGCAGGAGATCATTCTGAGGGAGCTTATAGAATTAAGGTGTGACAACCGAAAACTACAACGAAAGGTCAAAAGGCTTACCCGGCTTACCCATCAGTTGAGCAGGCAGCAAACTGAGAGTTTTGAAATAATTTTGGCCCGGGCAAGCCAACAACACAATTAGGCATTGGACCGAGTATATTTTGTTTACTTGAAGATATTTCCAGACACATTGCTCCAATGCCTGGGAGCTACGATGAACATATAACCAACAAAGACGTTTTGAAAAATGAAGGCTAGACCTTCCTCTGCCCATCTCATCGCAAATTATTATGCAGAATCGATCTTTTTACTGTTCCTTGATTTTGGTAGAAACGTTTTCTTATGCTGCCAAGTTACACCTACCCAGCATGTGTGTTTGTAATTTCTATGAAAATATTTTTTTTTTTGTGAATATAAAACTATTTTTGGTCTAATATTATTATTATTATTATTATTTATTTATATACATCATCACATTATCTGCTAAATTATTATGTATTCATTTCCCACACACAATAGTATTTTATTCCGAACTTCAAACTCTAAGGGCCAGATTCACAGAGTAGATACGACGGCGTATCTGCTGATTCGCCGTTGTATCTGTTGTTCTATCTATGCTATAGATAGCCATAAGATCCGACAGCTGTAATTGTTTTACACTGTCGGATCTTAAGATGCAATACCGCGGCCGCCGCTGGGGGGGAGTTTGCGTCGTAAACCAGCGCCGGGTATGCAAATTAGGAGTTACGGCGATCGACGGCGGTTTTTCGCGTTCGCTACGTCGCCGCTAGTCTAGTTTCACGTCGCAAAGTTAGTCGTTTTTTTTTGGTGCCCTAACTTTAGTCAGCAAGCGTATTGCTGTCTAAAAGTATGGCCGTCGTTCCCGAGTTGAAATTTTAAAAATAACGTCGTTTGCGTAAGCCGTCCAGTAATACGGAATTACGCTACGCGCGTCGCCGTTCGAAAAAATGACGTCACGGCGCGCAATGCACGACGGGAGTTCGGAAACGGAGCATGCGCGGTAGGTCCGGCGCGGGAGCGCGCCTAATTTAAATGGCACACGCCCATTTAAATTGTCCCGCCTTGCGCCGGAGGCCGCCGGCGTAGGTTTGCATCGCAAGTGCAAGTACTTGCGATGAAAAATTGCGGCGGTTTAACGTATCTATGATACGTTACGCCGCCGCTCTTCTATGTGAATCTGGCCCACACAGTCTACCTTAAACTATTCATTTATATTTTAATGTTTCCCCACTGTTAGTGGACACTGGACAGTAAAACAACACAGGAAGCAGGGGGGGGGGGGGGGATACTAACAGCAGTGGGAGTGTGGATACTGGAATAAGATAGCCAGGGTGAAAAATTATAGACCGAGGGGCTAGGGAGGTAGCGGAGGACAATATAAGTAGACATTAGGGAAAAACATGGATCCCACTATCACATCTTGTAAAGACACGTGGAGGCATTTTGCAATTTTGTATCTTCAAATGGTATGCAGCAGAGCTGAGTTAGGCAGAGAATGTACCCGATCGGCAGGGATGGACTGGGACAAAAATTTGGCCCTGGACTTCATCCAGACTGGCCCACTTTGACAGGACAACTCCCGCACCCCCCCCCCCCGGCCACCCAAGCCCCCTCTCCCCCTTCACTAGCCCCTAGCCGTTCTACTTTATTAGAGTAGAACGGCTGGTACTGGTACTCTTATAGGCAGTACCACTGGGGAAGCTAGACATTATTTCACCCGGGGCAAAGAATCAGTTTGGTGCCCCCCCCCTTATGGGACAAGATTAGGCAGAAGTGAGAAACTCCCAGGCCATAGCTGTTAAATCAGCTGTCCGTCCCCTCCCCCATGCTCCTCTGTCGTCCCCCCTTGCTCCTCTGGTCCTCCCTCTGCTTCTTTGTTCCCCCCCAGGTGAGCGCTGTGGGTAGGGAGAGACAGAGGAGCTGAGGGGGGCGGCGGTCTGCTGTCACTGAAGCCGGCCCACTGAGCCATCGGTCCACCGGGAAACTCCCTGTAGTCCCAATGGCCAGTCCATCCCTGCCGATCGGTAAACTAATGAGAAAATATCTGCTTTCGCTGCAATGGAATTTTAATCACTATTCCAAAAGATAATACAGTTCCCAGTCTCCCTGTTCTTACCTTGCATGGAGCTGAGCAGCATTCAGATCCCTGGTGGTCAGAATGGAATCAAAATACCAGGGCCAAGATAGAGCATGAGTTTAGATTTGTAGCTCTGGGAAGTGTGGAGGTGATACACTGACAATGGCATAGAAGAAATTATTTCGATGTCAAAAAACCTAAAATAAGTAACACAACTGTATTCCATATATACATCAAAATAACATTTTTGCACATTATGCATTCCATGACACACACCAATATACTTGCTCACACCCACTTAAAATATACATATACACAGTGACACACACTGACCCATAAAGACGACACACACTTTAACTGACAGACACACTGGCCAATAAATGAAGTGCCTTGTAAACAAAGCCAGACTGACCCAGACACTTAATCACAGAAAAACACAGACATACTCACATTGACCCTTAAACACACAGACTAACCCCATACTCACTCACACACAATGACAAATAAATGTGATTTATTTAAAAAAAAAAGTCATACAAGTATATCATTATAACATCCTAAGTGGGGTTTACTCTTATGCCGCGTACACACCATCGCTTTCTGCGATGGAAAAATGCGACGCTTTATGTGCTTTAAAAAAACGTCATTTTTCAAACTTCAATTTGAACAACGACGTAGCATACACACCATCGCATTTTCACAACGCTCTAGCACAGCGCAGTTCCGTCAATCACGCACGACGTCACTATAAAGGGTCGTTTCCATGCGGAAGACGGCCTCTTTTGCTGATATCGTGTTGCTGCGTGTTAGTAAAAGTTTGGTGAGATACGATTCGTGATTTTCAGTGACTGTGCTTTAAATTTCGTTTTCTGTCGTACAGTTTGTCTATTTGTTGTCGGATCTGTGATACAGTGCTTGTACTAAGGACGTATTTGTTTAGGCATTACGTTTTGTGTGCACGGTGCTGTTTAGCAGGTCGTTCTTCAAAGGCCATTCTTTACTTCAGGGCGTAATTTTTAGTCTGATCTGATTTGACGACCGTTTTCAAGCCATGTTGCGGGTACGAACTCGTCGCCGAGATCGTGCTGTGCTTGTTGTTAGGATGTGTGCTGCATCCCAGCGACGGTCCATGAACAGGGTGAGGAGGAGGTTGTGGACCAAGAACTGGTTGCTACGCAGGGACCAGTTCTCTCATATGCCTCTGCTGCGGGAGATCCGAGAAAATAACCCTGATGATTTCAGGAATTTTCTTAGGATGTCTGACCCCGTATTTCAGCAGCTTTTGGCTTTGGTGTCGCCATATATCACCAGGCAGGACACCGTTATGCGGGAAGCCATCACTGCTGAGCAGAGGCTAGTTGCTACGTTGCGCTACCTTGCAACAGGGAGAAGTCTGCAGGACTTGAAGTTCTCGACGGGCATCTCCCCCCAGGCTCTGGGCCTCATAATCCCGGAGACCTGTTCGGCCATCATTCAGGTCCTTCAGGAGGACTATGTTAAGGTAAGTGGTGTTCTTTCAATGGTCAAACTATGTCCCAAAAAAAGTAATAAAAAAATGTTTCTAATATGCTCAGAATGCTCACTTTGTCTCTATGTATGCTGTTCTACACAATTTGTAAAGCCCTACATGTTTATTTAATTTAGCCAACCTGTCCATCATTCTATGTTGTGGCCAAACCCACCTAGCATAGTCCCTATATCCCCGTTTATTTGTGGCCTCCATTGTAGTGCTGCATTTTGTGTGTCCCTATATCCCCGTTTATTTGTGGCCTCCATTGTCCAAACCCCCCCCCTCGATTTTTCAACTACATACTAATAATTATTTTTCTGAGTTTGAATTTTTTTGGGGGGTTGTTTCTCATGTGAGAAACTCATCTTGAGCCCCACTCCCCCTAAATCTTTTTTTGCAACATCAGAGGGGGGTGATTAATATGCTTAAGTGTTCACATGTTATTTTTTAATACTAACCTTTTTTGTGGAATTGTTGGTGGGATCCCTTGTAATTTTAGCTATATTCTGTTCAAAATCTTTGTTTTAATGTATTTTTTATTTTCTTTCTATCCAGTTCCCCACCACGCCACAGGAATGGCAGACTGTGGCAGCGGACTTCTCCCAGCGTTGGAACTTTCCGAACTGCGGAGGAGCCATTGATGGCAAGCACATCCGCATTGTGCCCCCACCCCATAGTGGATCCCATTTCTTCAATTACAAGGGGTTCCACAGCGTTGTTTTGATGGCGGTGGTCTCTGCAAATTACGAGTTCTTGTACGTGGATGTTGGGAAAAATGGCCGGATGTCGGACGGCGGTGTCTTTGTGGAGACGGAGTTCGCCCAACGGCTTCGGTTGGAGGACCTAGGATTGCCACCTGCGGAGGAGAACGAAGAGGGTCTGCCCTTCGTGTTTGTAGCAGATGAGGCTTTTGGTTTGGGTCCCCATCTCATGAGGCCATTTCCCGTACGCACCCTCACCCATGAGAGGAGGGTTTTTAATTATCGGCTGGCCAGAGCAAGACGTGTGGTAGAGAATGCCTTTGGAATCATGGCCAGCCGATTCAGATTGTTTTTAACAGCAATAAACATGGCGGAATACAAGTGGAATTACATCATCCTATCTTGTTGCATTTTGCACAATTTCTTGAAACGAAATTCACAAACTTACCTTACGGTATTGCCTGATGAGGCTGATGTTGTGGCTCCGGAGCCGGGACATCAGGCTAGCCATAGAGGCTTGGCCCCCCAAACCGCACGTGCAGTGCGTCAATCATATGTGGACTATTTTATGGGGAGGGGGGCCATTGAAATGCCTGATCTTGATTAAAGATTAAAATTTACTTTTTGTTTGATGAAACAGTGTTTATTTTTTTGATTTTAGTTATTTGTAAGTTTTGGGGGGTAATGTTTCTTTTTCCTAGGTTCTCATCCAGCCATGTGTTTGGTATGTCATAAATTCCCATGAGTGTTAAATCTTAATAACTCTACAAATATGCCTGAGTAATTGAATGAGTCTGCATTGATACCAATAACTACACACAAATTGTTTGGAGACCAAAATGTTATTTATTTCTTACTTTTTTCTTTTTGATTAGTACAACAAAAATTTTTTTTTTATATTTTTTTGGTCTTTTTTGATTATTACAAAATATCATTTTTTTATATTTTTTTGGTCTTTTTTGATTATTACAAAATATAATTTTTTTATATTTTTTTGGTCTTTTTTGATTAGTACAAAATATCATTTTTTTATATTTTTTTGGTCTTTTTTGATTAGTACAAAATATCATTTTTTTATATTTTTTTGGTCTTTTTTGATTATTACAAAATATCATTTTTTTATATTTTTTTGGTCTTTTTTGATTAGTACAAAATATCATTTTTTTTATTTTTTTGGTCTTTTTTGATTAGTACACCAATTTTTATATTTTTTTTTTTTTTTTTTTTTCAAATTCAAGGCAAAAAGAAAATACACAAACAATTAAACCCTCCCCAAAACATTAATAAAATTTTTAAGCTGCCGTTCCAGCGTCTTTGCTTTGTGGCGTATTTCACGGCAGGCCAGACGTATGTCCTCGACTTGGGCCCTGCAGGTGAGAACCTCGCCGATGAGGAGCTGGGCACTATACGTGTCCAGTCCCTGACCAGCCCGATTTCCTCCTGAAATGTGGAACCAAAACATGTGTTAAAAGATTGTATGCCTATATCTATATTCACAGAAAATGTGGTAGATGTTACTTTACCGGATGTTGAGGCAGGTTCCTCTTCCTCTACATCCCTCGGGGGTGTGGCTTGATTGGCTCGTGCCTCCTGCCTTTCTGCTTCATTGTGCCCTACAAGATTGAAGAAAGGGAAAACATGAGGTTCAACCATTACGAGCGGCATGAAATGACACCCAAAAATTAATACATGATAAACAAAAGGTCACTATTGTTGATTTTTAAACAATTATCAAGAAAATAGACCAGTATTTAATCCATTCACAAAGTAATGTCAAATCTGTTAACCCAAATTTTTTTTTTAGATATGTAAGCTAAACAAGTCTCCCCTGGATCTGCTCACCCCTGTGTGTGACCCAACATAGGTTGTGATTGTGACAAACAATTGTGCTACTGAGTACACATGTTCAATAAAAAAAGGAGTAGCAAACGCTCCTTTTTGTGAATCTCAAGGTATTTACGTTTCTTCTAAAATAAGCTGAAACACATTTCCATCTATTCCAGAATTGAATACACCTTTTTTTAAAGCCCCAAAAATGTCACAACTTTCATATTTGTGTCGACTAATTGGTCATAGGAGTCGTCGTTCATTCGCCCACAATTCATAAATTTACGATTTTTGTTCAGATACAGTGCTTCAACTCCCCTTTGCACATGCAAACTAGGCATGATGCCATTTCTCATTAATATGGTCTTGGATTATTGAAAGTCACCGAATGAACGACGACTGCATCATGCGTCCACATTCATAATATTCATTTTATGGTCAACCTGGCAAATAAAAAAATGGCACAAAGAACACACCAAAATAATTAAATACACATGGAAAAAACTTACTTCTTCTTCGAATCACCCTATTAATTCTGTAAAGTTGGTGGGGTTCCCTTTTTTTTAAATCCGACCACCTTTTGCGCAGGTGCTCTCTGCTCCTGGTTTTCCCAAACTTCCGCTGGAGCCTACGGATGACCTTCTCCATAATTTGGGCTTTTATTTTATTGGGATGCATGTAGGGGCCATGCTTGGCATCATAGTCCTCCCTCCTCAATATGGTGACCATCTCCACCATTTCTTGAAAACTCATATTGGAGGCTCTGCACCGGAATCTGCGGCGTGGTTGGGCCTGGCCTGCCTCCTGGCTTGAGCTAGAATACACCTCCATGTTGTCCATCTTTTCTCACTCACCAAACGACAGAGAAGGGGCGTGGAAAGGACGATACCGAACGTCAGGGGCGGGGTGTCGTGCGGAGCGTCACGCGTGCGTAGTGTAAAAGGGATGGGACGTGTTTGTAAACGGCGTGCATAGTCTGTGGAAGAAGGCGTAAATCACGATCTTTCCTAACGACGAGACGTAAGTTTTTTATTCCGACTTTATTATAGTGAATAGGGAATGAGTTTGTGGGCTAGTTAGGGGAAGTAAGCTAGTGCCTTTAATTACATTATGTTTTGGCTTCTGTTTCATGTGCAGAAAGAATGGATGCCTTCAAGGATGGGGAGTTCCTGACAGAATTCATCGAAAAATGGAAGGAACATCCAGTTCTGTGGCAAACCAAAAGCACAATAAATAAAAACAAAGATGCCAGGGAGAAAGCTAGACAGAGCATGCTTGTTTTTGTGAAAACAAGGGTCCCCAACGCCACAACAGCCACTGTGAAAAACAAAATCAATTCCATCAGGGGCACCTACAGGGCCCAACGGGTCCAAGTCCTGGCCTCAATGAGGTCTGGGGCTGCAGCTGACTCCATATACAAACCAACCCTGTGGTACTATAGTCAGCTGCAGTTCCTGGACGACCACATTGAGACCAGGACATCCATGTCTACCCTTCCCCCAAGAGGTAGCTCCCAGCTTCCCAGCAGCCAATCCTCCAGTGTTCCCTGCAGACAAGAGCAGGCAAGCTCGGAGGAAGAGGAAGAGTTCCTGGAGGACCCCAATTGTGAGCCATGGAGAATGGTATGTGTTTTTTGTCTGAATTTAGTTAGTATATGACAAGTATAGTAATAATGGTAAATGTATGTTACTATTGTTCTAAATTCTATGTGAATCTCGTAAGTTTAGGGATAGGATCAATAGTCAGTAGTGGGAAAACATGATGGTGTCAAAATGGGCAAATTAATAATGTTGATGAAGGAGTGGGTGGCATTTTCAGATAGGCCAGTAGGGGGGAGTAACGCAATACACCTGCAAGGGGTCCCAGATGGAAGACACCCTTTTTGAGTACTATCTAGTTGACACTAAATTGAATAAATTAATTTTTGGGGAAAAGGCCACTTATTTACTAAATTAGGCATGCAACAACCCACATAATTCCAGGGGGACCATGTCTGAAGGTGTTTAAGGGGCCACATAATTAAGGATGGCGACCCTGTGTGTAATATATATTGACATTCAATTTGCATCACTCATGATTGTAAAAATGTGTGTGATTAATGACAAACACTAATAACATATGTTCCTTTTTTTGATACACAGGCAGACCCAAGCCAGGAAGAGCCAGGGCCCACAGGGAGCCAGGAAGAGCCAGGGCCCACAGGGAGCCAGGAAGAGACAGGGCCCACAGGGAGCCAGGAGGAGCCAGGGCCAACTGCAAGGCAGGAGGTGGCAGAGCCCACTGGGAGCCAGGAGGTGGCAGGCCCCAGTGGGACCCAGGAGGCACGCCGGCGGGATACCATCTCCCGGATCCCTCCATTCCGCAATCCCAATAAACGGCTCAGGAGTATGCGACAAATGGAGGAGGAGACCCAGGGCCTGCTTCGCCAAGCTACTGCAGCCATCCGAGAGCCACCCAGTGAAGTTGAGGGGTTCGCAGCGCTCATTGCAGCCAAGATGTACAATCTGGAGCAGAGCCAGCGTGTGCGCTGCGAACTCCTCATCTTCCAAGCCATAACCATGGCATCCCTGGGGCAGCTCGATGACGACACCCACATTGTGCGGATTGCTCCTCCTGTCCTTGCTGCTCCTCCTGCTCCTGCTCCTGCTCCTGCTCCTGCACCTGCTCCTGCTCCTCCACCTCATGAGGCTGCTCTGGCTCCTGCCACCTCATCTCCTCCAGGAACCCAGCCCCCAAGGACTCGGGCTACCGGGAAGGCTGCAGGGAAGACTGCAGGGAAGGCTGCTGGGAAGAAAAGGGCGAAGAAATAATACGGTGCCCCTGATGGAATTTTAATGTGGACTCACAGGCTGTATTTGTGGCTTCGGGGACCCTTGTTTTCAGAAAAAATCAAGCATGCTCTAAAGTGCTGCCTACCTTGGCATCTTTGTTTTTATTATGTTGTGTTTTTGGGTTGCCACTTTTTTTTTTTTTAAATTTTGATGAAGACTAAAATAAATATATTTTTTTCTGCCAAATTTCAACATGTTTCTTTATTGTAGATTTGAGAGATCAGTATTGAGTGGGCAGACCCATTACAAAATAAATAATGCAAACATTAACAAGGTAAAAAAACATGCTTGTGGGTGAGTTAACTAAAAAATTAGGTTGTTGCAGACACTTCACACACTCCTAAATAAAAACAAAATAGAGATTACTAATCAAATTGGTGACAAAAAAAAAAAAAAGGTGGACCAATATATATATTTAAAATGTTTAAGATGGAAGATACAACTAAATAACAGAACACAAACATAAACATTATCAAACAAGAAAGAAACTAATTAAAAGCTTGTCATAACTATGTAACAAGATCAGCCGCAACAAACGTCCATTTCTGGGTAGCAGTTAAAAGCAGGGCTTAAAGAAGCGCTTTATTTTCTTGTCTATAAGCTGAAAAACACCTTAACGAATGTGCTGATTCCATTCTGAACAGTCGTTTTACATGAATGAGCGCTGCCGTCTCCTAACTTGCTTCTGAGCATGCGCGGGCTTAAATCGACGTTTTTACGTACACACGGTCAATGTTTAGAACACAGAAAACGACGTCGGCCAAAAACGACACATAAAATTGAAGCATGCTTCATTTTTTTTCTGTCGTTTTTTAGAAGACATAAAACGACGTTTTTGCCCACACACGGTCAATTAAATTGACGTTTTTGAAAATGACGTTTTTTTCCATCGCAGAAAGCGATGGTGTGTACGCGGCATTAGTCTTAATACTTACTATGAAGTGCTGAAAAAACCTCATGTGTTTTTCTATTTGCTTCCTCCTCATCCACATCCAGGTCCAATGTTAGGCATGCATGTGAGACATGACGTCAGTAAATTGCAACTGCAAAAAAAGAGAGAGGGATATAAATTAGAAGAAATAATTAATGGAATGATGGAAGGTGAGTAGGGGAAAATTGATAAGCCACTCACGTGTTTAAGGGTGCCACAGGCAACATACTTAACCAGGATTAAATCCATAGTGTGGTGAGATGTCTTCCAAACGTGAACTGTAATATTTCTTCTTTGAGGGCAGGTGGCAGCAGTCTGCACTGCAGCAAGAGCACAGTAGGAGGAGAGCCCCAGTGTTTGTGGGAGTATTGCGAGCCGTGGAATTGTGGAGTAGGTTTCTTTATGGAATGGTAGCTTTTTTTTTTTTGTGGCTTAATTTTAGAGCCAAGGAGTCAAAACATTACTCCAAAAACGAATGAAAAATAAACAAACTAACCCCAGCTTGGGTTGATAACATTCTTGCAAACGGTGGTAGTAGATATTGGATTTGTGAATGTAAACAAAAACTATTATTATTTATTAATTATTATTATTATTATTATTATTATTATTATTATTATTATTATTATTACCCTTATGCATAGATCTACTTCAATTCAAACTTTTGCAAGTTGTAAGATGTGATGGGAAATAATAAAATCAACAAAAACAAACATAGTGCATGTCAGGATTCAAAATAGATATATCAACAGAAATGAATAAATATATAGTACTTTTAGCTACCTGGAAGACTATATTAATGCTTACCTGTATGTAGGTGCTTGAAATACCTCCATTCATGGTTTAGGGGATAATTTAGAACGATCGTGCATTTTCTTAAGGTGGTCATGCCAGGACTGGCAGACCTGCGTGCATAGCATAGAAGCTGATTATGTAATACTCACCTGCGATCAAAGCCCCCGCTGCAGTGGCCGACACATCATCGGGCAGCAGCATGTAGGCCCGGAGTTACTTCCGGGTTTTGCGCTGTGATTGCCCAGAGACGCTAAACCTGCACGTTTAACAGCGGGATTACATGTCGCCAGCCGTTGTGTCGGCCACCGCAGCGAGGTTTTCGCCGATCAGTGGTATTACATAATGAGCTAGTATGCTATGCATACTAGCTCATTATGATATAGTATGCAGGTATTTGCCTTTGTCTTGCACGTATTTTATTTTTGTATTTTATTTAAAGTGGGCTTGCAACCACATTATTAAATATTTGTATTTCAAAAGCTAAAATCTCAAAGTTAGAGATTGAGAGCCTAACAAGCTAGGATCACCCTTACAGTATAAACTCTTTTTTCATGTTTACAACCTCTGAATTATTTGGGGGGGGGGCCTGGGGTCAGGAAATTATAAAAAAAAATAGTAAATAAAATGTTGAGGTAATCAATGTTGCCCACCCAACAAAAAATAAATCTTTGAATTATATAGACTGTGGCTGATCACAGCTTCTCATGCTTGCTGTATCTACATTGTGATTGATACTTTATCGTATATTGTATTCATGTAACATTACTTTTGGTACATACAGTATATCATGACATGCACTATATTTGGTTTTGTTGTATTTATTTTTTGGCATCGCCATCTATACTTGGAACAGGTAAATTATTAACAATATCTTTATCGATTTGATAAACATAAGAACTTAAGAAGTAGTATAATTAGAATTATTCTGTTGTAAAGCTTAGTTCTGGGTAGCCCAGCTTTGGAAGATTGACTTTCAGAAATGCCATCTGCTCCATCAGCTGTGGGGCCAGCTGGGACCTCTGTGGGCACAGAATATTTCCTGTGATAGAAAATACACGCTCACTTTGCACAGAGGTCGGGGGGCAAGAAAGTAGCTCTTGTGCCACCACAGAAAGAGCAGGCCAAATACCCCTTTTCTCATCCCAATACTCTAATGGATCTGTAGTGGAGGCCAAATGGGGTTCAGACAAGTATAATTTAACATGATCTGACACAATGCTTCTTTTCATGGTGGGCATTTTTGTGGGTCCAACTAAAGTATGTAATGCCAAACTCCAAACGTCAGGTCTTCTAGTGGAATGCTCAGCAGTGGTTGTACTAATAACAGTAGGTGATGGTGGCACAATGTCACTATCAGGCTCCTCCTGATCTTCTTCCTCTTCACCCTCTGCCGGCCTAAACAATTTTCGGTGACTGTCAAACACCCTCTGAATTAATAGATCCCTATAGGTGGTAAGGGAACTCTGAATTATTGCCATTTTTCCTTTAATGCGTGGATCGCACATAGAGGCAAGCATTAGCTCAGGGCATGCCTCTATGAGCTCGTTCATCCTTCTATTCAATTGTCCCCTCAGTCTCTTTATAATTGCAGCTACATCTTGAACTATGCCGCCAGGCAAGGGCTCGCTTTTGTTTAGAAAGCCATCCATCTTAGTGATAAGATAGATGTAGAGAGGGATTACTTGAGCCAGACTTGCATTCTCTAGGCTCAATTTTTCTGTTACATCTCGGAAGTGGCTAAGCACAGCCACCACCTGACTAATTATTTTCCACTCCTCCCTGCTTATTGGCCTTGCTACACCAATAACATGTTCATTTGACATGGCGTGTATTGGCTTTTGCTGTTCCATGATACGTTCGAGCATCTCCAAAGTGGAGTTCCAACGGGTGGCTACATCTACCTTCAAGCGGTGCTGTGGAACGCAAGCCTTACTCTGCTCAAGTCTGAGTATGTGACTGTCTTTCACACTACGATGAAAATGGGCTGCTATTTTTCTACAACTGTCTAAGATAGCAGACAATTTTGATGTTTCACTTTCATCGTCCAAAGCAGACTTCACAACGAGATGCAGGGCGTGTGCAGAGCAACGAATGCCAACAAATCTGCCATCTCGCACTGCCTTGAGCATGTTTGCTGCAGCATCAGTGACTATAAAGCCCATCTTTGCCCGTGTGCCTGACTCCTCCCCAAGCCACTGCGCCACCATTTTCTGAAGTGCACGTAAAATATTTACAGCAGTGTGCTGGTCGTCCATGACTGCAGCATGCAACAAGAATGTGCGTTGCCCATGCTCAGGAGGTTCTGCTGCCTTAGCACCTGTGCTTCTCATTCCTGCTTTTGGTTTGTTTGGTTGTGACTCCTTGGGCTGCCACCAGTGAGCCGTCAATGACAAAAAGGCATGTTGCCCACTGGGAGCGCTCCACAAGTCTGTAGTAAAATGGACAGACTGGCCAGCTGCTCTGCCCAGCTCCTCTTTCAGTAATCCAACACAGGAATTATATAAAGAGGGTACAATTTTCCTACTAAAGGTAGTACGGCAGGGGAGAACATAGTGAGGTGCAACCACCTTCATGAGGTTTTTAAATGTATGTCCTTCAACTATATTAAAGGGTGCTCCCCCAACTGCTATAAGTTCCCCTATCAGACGGGTGATTTTAAGGGACTGTTGACGAGACATACCCCTTGATTGGAAACTGGGAAATTGTTGCAGCGTGGGCTGCTGTAAAGGAATGGGGCGACATGTGTCAACTACACAAGAAGTCCCTTCATCTTCCTGCCCCTTGTTGAGCCTTTTGGGGTTAATGGCAGCAGTAGTGTTGCTGCTTCCTCTCTTTTTACTAGGTGGAGCTGCAACTCCACTTTCTTCTCTCAGCAGCACCGGTGTATGGTGTGCACGGAAATGGTAATTCATCCCGGCATTGGTTAAATGGGCTATGTCTCTCCCACGGCTCACTTCCCTGCCACATAATTTGCATTTCACCATGCGCCCGTCACCAACAGTAACAAAATGTTCCCATATTTTTGATCTGCGGTTCCCAGTGGCCGGTGAGGATTGTTTTACAATTGCCTCTGGCTGATGGGTATGTGCAGCTTCCGGGTCTTTGGAGGAATTTGGTGGGCTAACAATGGTGGCAGTTGCACTACTTGGATATGAAAGACATTTAGGCAAAACAACTAAGCCTGAAGGGGTTTGTAATGGTGCAGGCAATTTTTTTTTTGAAGGTGAGGAGTCGGGAAATAACAGAGGGGACTCAGGGGCAGAGGAGTAAGGACTCATAGATATAATATCCTCATGAATTTGGTTTACAAGTTGTGCATTATCCTCTATATTAAAATCTAAATCAATTCCTTCAAGGTCAAGGCCTTCAAGGGTCAGACTCTCAGGTAATTCTACTTTAGCAGCATCCTGTTCTGCCAGGTGCCTACTTGGATTAGGATTAGATAGTGAACTATGAGAATGAAAAAAGATGCTGCTATTATCTGTTTCCAATATATTGTGTGCTGTTTTTACATCTGGAGGCTGAGCAATTTGCTCCTCCTCAAGCTGTAAAATTTCAAGTTTTGGCTGCCTAAAATTATGGACACTAGCAACAACCTTTGCAGGAACTGCCCGTGACCGGCATGTCTTGTAAAAAACATCTGGGGTTACAGTTGGCCTATATTCAGAAGTTGTTGCTGTGTCACACTCAACTTTTTCCTCTGTTGCTTTCCTCATGGTGAGAATGTGAGAATAAGTGGGAAAAGTACAAAAATTTTTTATATTAGAAATATTATTATTGTGGTTTTTTTCAGAAAAAAATACAAATGATAATGTATTCTGAAAAATAAAGGTATTGAGGACGGAGTATGATTGTTGATTTATCAGGCCTTACACAATTGGTCAGGATTAAAATGCAACAAAGCTCTACTAATCAACTTCTACCACCACCATTTATATCTTAGTAGAGTACTGGCTGCTGCCTGGGCTGGCCTAGTACTAGACTATAATGGCACTGGTGGCTATGCTAAAGTAAAAAAAATATATAGGCAAGATAATAAAACACAGTCCTACACTGTCTCACAAAAGGGGAAAAAATAACTGCAGAAAATATGAGAAAAAATGAATAGTAATCAGTGAGCACTGCATAATAAGTATAAATGTATAATTTCTAAGTGTCACCAATGAGTGAGTCACTGAGTCACAAATCCAACACCACACACACCCTGTCTAGAATGCAGTCTGACGTAGGAGAAAACTAAAATATGTCAGAGATATTACAATTACAAATCTAGGAATGAGAATCTAGAGTATGCTTAAGAAGTTCTCTATAACAACTACAAATTAGCTCTAAGATCCACAAAACCGGTGCAACCTACCCAAAGACACCCTATCTGGACTCTGGATGGAATGAAATGCAGTCTAGCCTAGAAAAAGACACAAGGTCAAGGAGCCACTAGATAATGAGAAAGAAGCTCATTGGGGGAAGGAACAAACCTCTTCAGGGGAAGGGACAGGGCTGAGTGGCTATTGGTCAATGTCCAGAAGTATTTTAGGAGAAACGAAACTGAAATTACCTTATTTATTAAAATTCGTTGTTTTCATTTACGTTTTACGAAGATTCGTAAGTTATTTTTCGTTAGATTCGATTTTCGTATTTTATTCTTTGTTCGGCATTTTAGTTGTTTTCATTTCGTTATTCGACTATTAGTAATAGTAAGTTTGCATTTTCGTTTATTTTTTCGTAATTATGATTTTATGGGGGGTGTTCGGTGTTTTCGTTAATTCTGTGTTTTCGTTCATTTTTTCTTTCGTTGTTTCTGCTTTTTTACATTTAACAGTTTCGTATATTCGTTGTTTTCCATATTCGTTAACTAGGGAAATATCGTTATTCGTTATAATTTTAGCTAAGCCGTTCGTTCATTCGTTGGTTACCGAATCAACGAAAATAACGAAAAATAACGGAAAACTTATTCGTAACTTAAAAAATTGCACATGTCTAGAGCAGAGTCACAGGTTCAGATGTAAGCCAAGGGTCAAGCCAGAGATTCAGGATACACAGGATACAGGAGACACAGGAGACACAGGAAGCTGATGATAATCCAGCAACCTGTATGCGCCAGTGACAGGTTTACATAGGCCAGGAGGTGTGTCCACACAGTCACAGCATGCATGCGCGCCTGTGTGAGTCTGTGCGCGCCATCCGGCGTGCGTATCTGCGCAATGGAGTAAGTCTGGCGCGGCCATGATGGACACTGGCAGGAATGCCAATAACTCGGCTATTTCCCTGACAGTGGGTCTTAAGACTGGATTGGCTGGGAGGAGAATCCAGGGAAGCCAGGGACCTGGATAGGGTAAGTGCGGACATGGCGGGGGAGGGTTGTTTGCCATCCCCCCAAAAAATTTAGCCGCCACTGCTTTTATTTAGACTATTCATGACTAAAGGTCCATGATGCCTACAACAATTCTAACAGAAAAAATTTAGCACTAAACATTCACCACTGCAGGCACATCTTCCTGGTGCATATGTTTTATAAGACCGTGGGTGATTCACTGACAATGAATGTTTGTTGAATGTCACATTCACTGCTTTATACATATGTTCATATGACTAATTTACATATTTATATGTCACATACAGTATAAACTGTATATATATATATTGTGATGGAATGCGAGGTGAGATACATGATAATCGCTACATCTCACCTCGCATTCGTTCCATTGTAAGAGACTAAACCGGAATCCGGCCCGGTTTTTCCAGCCTCTGTGGCAGGCTGGGTTCCGGTCCGGATGTTCGGGTCCACTGGAGTCCACAATCAGGTGGACTTAATGGGGCAGATTCACGTAGAGCCGCGTAAAATTGTGCGGGCGTAACGTATCTGATTTACGTTACGCCTCCGCAACTTACACGGGCAAGTGCTGTAGTCTCAAAGCACTTGCTCCGTAAGTTGCGGCGGCGTACCATAAATCGGCCGGCGTAAGCCCGCCTTATTCAAATTTGGATCAGGGGGGCGTGTTTTATGCAAAACTACTCTGACCCGACGTGATTGATGTTTTTTCGGAACGGCGCATGCGCTGTCCGTTGAATTTTCCAGTGTGCATTGCTCCAAAGTACACCGCAAGGACGTCATTGGTTTTGACGTGAACGTAAATGACGTCCAGCCCCATTCACGGACGACTTACGCAAACGACGTAACTTTTTCGACGCGGGAACGACGGCCATACTTAACATTGGCTGCGCCTCATATAGCAGGGGCAACTTTACGCCGGGAAAAGCCTAACGTAAACGTCGTAACTTTACTGCGTCGGCCGCGTGTACATTCGGGAATTCGCATATCTAGCTAATTTGCATACTCAACGCGGAATTAGACGGAAGCGCCACCTAGCGGTAAGAAAAAAATGCAGTTTAGATCCGACGGCGTAAGAGACTTACGCCTGTCGGATCTAATGGATATCTATGCGTAACTGATTCTAAGAATCAGGCGCATAGATACGACGGCCCTACTCAGAGATACGACGGCGTATCTGGAGATACGCGGTCGTATCTCGGTTGAGAATCTGGGCCTAAATATCCAGGAAGAGAGCAAAACAGGGCTCTGGCTGGAGACTCAGGGAGGAACCTGAGTGAGAGGAGCTTTGTGTGTTACTGAAAGATTTGCTTACCTTCATGTTCTGGGTGATGGGGACCAGCCCCGCACTGAATAGAGAGGAGAATTTTGTTTAGTTTAGCACCGGACGGCAAGGATTTAATTTACTGTTTTGTTTATTTTTATTTGCAAACCTCCTTTAAATAAACCTGACATCCGCCAGATTTTAAAGAAAGTGCCTGTTTGCTGACCGTCATTCAGAAAAGGTGATCCCTCACAAGCTAATCCCCCACTATATATATATATATATATATATATATATATATATATATATATATATATATATATATATATATATATATATATATATACAGTATCTCACAAAAGTGAGTACACCCCTCAAATTTTTGTAAATATTTTATTATATCTTTTCATGTGACAACACTGAAGAAATGACACTTTGCTACAATGTAAAGTAGTGAGTGTACAGCTTGTATAACAGTGTAAATTTTCTGTCCCCTCAAAATAACTCAACACACAGCCATTAATGTCTAAACTGCTGGCAACAAAAGTGAGTACACTCCTAAGTGAAAATGTCCAAATTGGGCCCAATTAGCCATTTCCCCTACTCGGGGTCATGTGACTTGTTAGTGTTACGGTCTTAGGTGTGAATAGGGTGCAGGTGTGTTCAATTTGGTGTTATCGCTCTCACTCTCTCATACTGGTCAAGGGAAGTTCAACATGGCACCTCATGGCAAAGAACCCTCTGAGGATCTGAAAAAAAGAATTGTTGCTCTACATAAAGATGGCCTAGGCTATAAAAAGATCCTGAAACTGAGCTGCAGCTCGGTGGCCAAGACCGTACAGCCGTTTAACAGGACATGTTCCATTCAGAACAGACCTCCCCATGGTCGACCGAAGAAATTGAGTGCACATGCTCAGAATCATATCCAGAGGTTGTCTTTGGGAAATAGACGTATGAGTGCTGCCAGCATTGCTGCAGAGGTTGAAGGGGTGGGGGGTCAGCCTGTCAGTGCTCAGACCATACGCTGCACACTGCATCAAATTGATCTGCATGGCTGTTGTCCCAGAAGGAAGCCACTTCTAAAGGTGATGCTCAAGAAAGCCTGCAAACAGTTTGCTGAATTAAAGCAGACTAAGGACATGGATTACTGGAACAGTGTCCTATGGGCTGATGAGACCAAGATAAACGTATATGATTCAGATGGTATCAAGCGTGTGTGGCGGCAACCAGATGAGGAGTACAAAGACAAGTGTGTCTTGCCTACAGTCAAGCATGGTAGTGGGAGTGTAATGGTCTAGCGCTGCCTAAGTGCTGTGCAATGTACTCCATATGCATTCACATAGGGGGGGCATGATTTGGGGGATCTTTCGCCCCCCCCCATTTTGAGGGGGACCCCCACGTCATTTTTTTGGGCACGGAGTTCCCCTTAACCACTTTAAAACACGGTGTTATTTAAGATACACTGCCTGCATTGACTGAATATAGAGTCTACACTGAATATATAGGCTACACTGAATGCAGAGTATATATATATATATATATATACAGTTGTGCTCATAAGTTTACATACCCTGGCAGAATTTATGATTTCTTGGCCATTTTTCATAGAATATAAATGATAACACAAAAACATTTCTTTCACTCATGGTTAGTGTTTGGCTCAAGCCATTTATTATCAATCAACTGTGTTTACTCTTTTTAAATCATAATCACAACAGAAACTACCTAGTAGTAACTAATGACGCTGATCAAAAGTTTACATACCCTGGTGATTTTGGCCTGATAACATGCACACAAGTTGACACAAAGGTGTTTGAATGGCTATTAAATGTAACCATCCTCACCTGTGATCTGTTTGCTTGTAATTACTGTGTGTGTATAAAAGGTCAATGCATTTCTGGACTCCTGACAGACCCTTGCATCTTTCATCCAGTGCTGCACTGACATTTCCGGATTCTGAGTCATGGGGAAAGCAAAAGAATTGTCAAAGGATCTGCGGGAAAAGATAGTTGAACTGTATAAAATATGAAAGGGATATAAAAATATATCCAAGGAATTGAGAATGCCAATCAGCAGTGTTCAAACTCTAATCAAGAAGTGGAAAATGAGGGGTTCTGTTGAAACCAAACCGTGGTCAGGTAGACCAACTAAAATTTCAGGAAAATTGTTTGAGGTGCAAAGAAAAACAACTTCAGGTGAAATACAGGACTCTCTGAAAATGTGTGGTATGGCTGTTTCAAGATCCACAATAAGGAGGCACTTGAAGAAAGATGGGCTGCATGGTTGAGTCACCAGAATAAAGCCATTACTACGCAAATGCCACAAAGTATCCTGCTTACAATGCGCCAAACAGCACAGAGACCACCCCCCAACTTTCTGGCACCAAGTCATTTGGATTGATGAGACCAAAATGTAGCTTTTTGGCCACAACCATAAACACTTCATATGGAGAGGAGTCAACAAGGCCTATGATGAAAGGTACACCATCCCTACTGTTAAACACGGAGGTGGGTTGCTGATGTTTAGGGGATGTGTGATCTACAAAGCACAGGAAATTTGGTCAAAATTGTTGGAAAGATGAATGCAGTTTGTTATAAAAAAAATACTGGAGAAACATTTGCATTCATCAGCCAGGAAGCTACGCACTTGGACATTCCAACATGACAATGATCCAAAACACAAGGCCAAGTTGACATGTCATTGGCTACAGCAGATTAAAGGTTCTGGAGTGGCCATCTCAGTCTCCTGACCTCATTATCATTGAGCCACTCTGTGGTGATCTCAAACGTGCCGTTCATGCAAGACAGCCAGAGAATTTACAGGAACTGGAGGCTTTTTGCCAAGAGGAATGGGCAGCTTTACCATCTGAGAAGATAAAGATCCTCATCCACAAATACCACAAAAGACTTCAAGCTGTCATTGATGTTAAAGGGGGCAATACACGGTATTAAGAACTGGGGTATGTAAACTTTTGATCAGGGTCATTTGGGCAGCTTCTGTTGTGATTATGATTTAAAAAGAGTAAACACAGTTGATTGATAATAAATGGCTTTGGCCTAAGACTGCATTCACACCTGAGCGTAGCGTTTTGCCGCGATTTTGCGGCGTTTTTTACCGTGTGTTGCCGCAATATTTGCAGAGTTTTTTACCGCGATTTGCCTCGATTTGATGCACAGGTCTAGGGTCACCAGTGTTAAAATAAAAAAAACGCCCAAATACGCTCAATTCGAGCGAAAAAAAAGGGTCCAGAACTTGTTTGAGCTTCAGGCGTTCGGCGTCAGGCATTTTGGAGTGGAGATGTGAACCATCTCCATTGAGAATAATGTATTTTTTCCCCTCTAGTGTTTTGGAGCTTCATGCTTCAGGCGACAAAACACTCAGGTGTGAATGCAGCCTCAGGCCTCGTACACACGACCGAGAAACTTGACGGGCGAAACACATCGTTTTGCTCGTCGAGTTCCTTGTGAAGCCGTCGAGAAACTCGACAAACCAATTTTCTCCATTCCCGTCAAGGAAATAGAGAACATGTTTTCTTTTTGTCTCGTCGAGTTTCTCGACAGTTTCCTCGACGAAAATGTACACATAACCGGTTTCCTCGGCAAAAAAATATCTCCCAGCAAGTTTCTTGCTGTTTTTTGCAGAGAAACTCGGTCGTGTGTACGAGGCCTAACACTAACCATGAGTGAAAGAATTTTTTTTGGGTTTGATGTGGCAAAGCCGTCGAGAAACTCGACAAACCAATTTTCTCCATTCCCGTCAAGGAAATAGAGAACATGCTTTCTTTTTGTCTCGTCGAGTTTCTCGACAGTTTCCTCGACGAAAATGTACACATAACCGGTTTCCTCGGCAAAAAAATATCTCCCAGCAAGTTTCTTGCTGTTTTTTGCAGAGAAACTCGGTCGTGTGTACGAGGCCTAACACTAACCATGAGTGAAAGAATTTTTTTTGGGTTTGATGTGGCAAAATTGGTTGTATGCAGATCACACCGCCACTCTGCCTGTGCTTGTAATCACACACTTCATCTTAGTAAAATAATCCATCTCTAAGCTAAAAGTTTCACTCACCATGCATTCGGTCTGCCATTCATTCAAGTCAAGAGACCTCACCAACTGTTCTAATCATAGCTCCCAGGCACCCCTGCCTAGGAAAGCCTGCTCTCTTTTATTTATAGTGTCAACATGAGTAACAAAAGAAGGTGGTGGCTTCACAAAACAGCCAATCAAATTTTGTATTCTTTCAAAAGAACCAATTCCAGACATGTATATATTCAAATAGAATGCTAGCGGTGATGTGTGCAAACGGCTGGGTGCAAGGGTCAGGCTCTCTGTGAGACAAAAGAACTAGAAAGCACACGGCTTTGTACAAAACCGTGCGCAAACCAACTCACTGCTGCCATTGCCGCAAACCATACTTAATCATGGATCAGATAACCATAATTTTCGTATAGTTATGCTATAGTTCTCATGTATGCAGATTATTCTTTTTTTTCTTTTCTTTTCTTTTGTTGCCAGTCTGACCTAACTACTTTGATGTGTAACACTGCAGGGGCTTGATGTGTTGCTTTTGTCCTCTAATATATTTATATATAAATATTTTTTTATTATACACGTTTGGAACACATTATCGCATATTTTGGAAGTATTTGCAATTTATATTGGAGATATTTACAAGTTATATTGAAAAAATGTATTTCTCACATTTATTATTTACACATTTTATTAATATTACTTTTCATAATGGAGGAATTTGCAATTTACATAGTAGTAATCTACTTCTTATATTTCCTCTAAGGTGTAACACATGTTAGGAAGATTATTCTAAATATTTGTGGTTTGTAACACTCACTAATTATCACTTCACCATAACAGAGGTTCAGGAGGGACATCTAGGGGCTAATTTGGCCTAGATATAAACGCCCCCTGCCTATCACTGTTCACACACAAATATTCTTCAGCCCACTGGAGGGCGCACAGCATTCCCTAATATATATTGTATATATGTATTATATATCAAATATTGGTATCTGATTACCAACACTCAATAAAAAGGGGACCTAACCATCATTGGAGACTCTCTATATGAGCTTACCACATTTAGGTGCCCGACATCACAATATTTATACAACATTATTTTTGACCCTACTGAAGACTCATCAACATTACATCCAAGCAGCGCCAATACCCTGAATACAAACTGAGTCAATGCTTGCAGATTCAGGCTGGGGTCCCAAAAGGCAGAGTCTGTCCACACACATACTTTTTATTACCTCTCCCAGCATTCTGTTCTACTTCCCCAGACGGTTGGGATTTGTAGTCCATAATAGTCTGGTTAAATGTAAATATTGGCTTCCTGGACTACATGTACCAAGACGCTTCGCTCCACTCTTAAATCTCAGTCACTCTATCTTCAGGATGTGATGACACAGAGTCCGGGCTGAGCACTAGAAGAGAGCAGCCTCACTGTAGCAATGCTGTAGAGGGTCCCCTGATAATGCAGGCAATATTAGCCAGCTCTTGGCTGCACAAGGATGACTCCATTGCTCCGCCTTAGAATGCAGACAATCTACGACAAGAAGTGTGTTACTGGATGGAGCATCAGGTGAAAATAAAGGAAAATATATATATGTAAAAAAATTATAAATAAAAGAATTTATCTCCTACTTAACAATGTGCATGCCAATCCAAACTGATACGCAAACACAAATAAGTGCATAGCACCCTCTTTTGGTTATAAAAGGGAGGTGTTTCTTTCTTGAAATGTCAGATCATTTTAGATATCATTTCATTCGGTCAATTAAGTTATAGGAGAAAATTAGCTAATTCAAATGCTTATTCCAATCCAGGGGATTCATTAATAATGATCACTTATTTGTGCAAGAGCAAGCAGATTTTATGAAGTCAAGTAACTGTCTGCAGTTTTGCTTTTAGTAAAAAACAAACAGATTTTACTAAAGGAAGTAATTGGTGAGAGAGGCAATAAATAGGGGAATTTTCAGGAGGACCCCTAATCTTACTGTCCACTAATACACCCAATGGGTGTGGATCACTGTATCCAACATTCTATACAACCACTTCAGCCCCAGAAGGTTTACCCTCCTTCATGACCGGGCCATTTTTTGCGATATGGCACCGTGTTACACAGTAATTGCACAGTTGTGCGACGCTGTACCCAAATAGTTGATGTCCTTTTTTTCCCACAAATGGAGCTTTCGTTTGGTGGTATTTGATCACCTCTGCTTTTTATTGTTTGCACTATAAACAAAAAAAGACAATTTTGAAAAAAATATATATATTTTTTACTTTCTGCTATAAAACATACCCAATAAAAAAATTTAAAAAATCGAATTTCTTCATCAGTTTAGACCAATATGTATTCTGCTACATATTTTTTGGTAAAAAATCCTAATAAGCGTATATTGATTGGTTTGCTCAAAATGTATAACATCTACAAACTATGGAATATTTTTATGGATTTTTTTTTACTAGTATGGCAGCGATCAGCGATTTTTAGCGGGGACAGTGGACAAATCTGACACTACAGGTGATACTCGAAAAATTTGAATATCATGCAAAAGTTCATTTATTTCACGAATGCAACTTAAAAGGTGAAACTAATATATGAAATAGACTCATTACATGCAAAGTAAGATAGTTCAAGCCCTGATTTGTCATTATTGTGATGGATGAATGAATGAGTAACTTGTATAGCGCTACAAACGCAAACTAAATCGCCTCAAGCGAGATGATTAAGGCTTACAGCTCATGAAAACCCCAAATCCACAATCTCCAAAAATTAATTCAGCATTCCCATAGAACTTGTCTGAGGAAGGAAGCATGAAGTGCTCCAGAATCTCCTGGTAGATGGCTGCGGTGACCCCGGACTTAATGAAGCACAGTGGACCAACACCAGCAGATGACATGGCTCCCCAAATCAACACAGACTGTGGAAACTTCACACTGGTCTTTAAGAATCTTGCAGTGTGTGCCTCTCCATTCTTCCTCCATACTCCGGCTCCTTGGTTTACAAATGTGATGCAAAATTTGCTCTCATCAGAAAAGAGGACTTTGGACCACTGAGCAACAGACCAGATGAGTTTTTCTTTAGCCCAGGTAAGACACTTCTGATGTTGTTTGTTGTTCTTGACAAGAGGAATACGACATTTGAAGCCCATGTCCAGGATCCGTCTTTGTGTGGTGGCTCTTGATGCACTGACTCCAGCCTCAGTCCACTGTGTTTTAATTAGGGATGAGCTTTGTATTTGAGTCAAACTCATGTTCGACTCGAACATCGTATGTTCGATCGATCGTCGAAATACGAACAAAACGGGTCGTTTGCGCCAAATTAGAGTTACGTTTCACAGACCATAATTCACTGCGGCATCGCTGGCTGATGATTGGCCAAGCATGCACATGACCCGCATGCTTGGCCAATCACAGCTTGCAAAAAACGGAGAGCCATAATTGGCCAAAGCCAGGGTGACTTTGACCAATTATGGCTCAGGGGGTTTAGTTCACGCCCCACACTATAAAAAGCCGCCTGCAGGTCAGGCTTGTGTAGTGTGTTGCGGTGGTTAAGAGAGGACAGAGAGAGACAGAGGGAGTGTCATTTTTAGCAGGTAGATAGAGCAGGCAGTCAGGCAGGCTAGTCAGTTAATGTTACAGTGTGTAGAGGATATATATACATCCCAGGAGTTGTACATATATTTATACACTGTATAGTTTAGCTAGATCAGTTCTTCCTAATTTACTGGCAGGCAGGTGATTGTGCTAGCTGAAGTATTCTTACGTGGTTTATTGCCTGTGTCCTCTGTAGTTTGCACCTAAAGCTACTTGGTGTGTACTGGCCGTGTGCTCTGTAGTTTGCACACATTTGTCATGTAATTTTTATGGGGGGGAGTGGGGGCTTCAGGAGGAGTGGGACTTCCTGTCCCACTTCCTCCTTCTGCCCAGGGACCGCTTAGGCAATTCGTCATATCGCCTACGGCGGCCCCTCCCTCGCCTGGGACACGTGACAGGTCCCAGGCGATCGCCTGTCCAATTAAGGTATATGATAATATGCCTGTACATCAAAAAATCTTTTTGATGTATAGTTTTGTAGCAATCAGCTGGTAACTTTTATACAAATTGTAAATATGTCTTTTTCACTTTAGATTTATTTCCAAACCCCCTAAGGATTCTGCACCCACTTCTCAAGCTGCTTTATTGCTTTTGGATTATTTCCTATGTAAGTAGGGATTTGTTTTTGACAACAATTTGTGTCCATTAAATTCCCCTAGTACAGTCACTTTAATATATTTTATAATTTTGGATTTCATAGTTACCTAGTGCACCCCCGTTTCCACACGTGCTGCCTTGGTGGGTGTCGAGTGGTGGCGGTCTACCTCCAGTTTTCATTGGGGGGTGTCTTCCGCACTGTGTAGAGAAAGGGCAACTGCTAACATTCTCCATTTGCACCAATTTATTTTGGTGAGTGTCACAAGTTTCATGCAGGTTTGATGCTCATATGTATTATCGTGTATTGTATGTTTCATTTTATAATTGAATCATGTTCTTTCAAAATAGCCCCTGAAGAAGCGACATTTCTGGTCGCGAAACATGTAGAGCCAAATTTTAATTTCTCGAGGACCCCATGGTGGATATACCCCAGGAGATACCTTTTACTCAGCATTGGGCTTCGTCTCCTACAGTTTTGCAGCAAGTCTAACCACAATTATACTAAGTAATCTCTCTGGGAAACCACTCAGCCTTTTCTATTTGCTATATTTGTAAATTTTTTCCATTTAATAGATGCATCATGTGCATACGTGATACCTTGTGATTATTAAAAATTGCTATCATTTTATTTATGCCTACAAAGTCAATTTTTTCACAAAATTCAATTCCAATTACTATTAGAATGTGGCACTTCGTTAAGTAGGGTGTTGATTACCACCCAAGGGCACCTGTAATCATTTCATATCTATAGTGTGGCATAGACGTAGGTAGTAAATTGCTAACTTATTATGGAAGTGACAGGTAGGCAATCCATTGTAGATTAGTTAGACCACCTTGGTTATGTTTAACTGAATGGGATTGACCCCAGGGATGTATTGTGTGCGAGTCCAAACAGTAGTTTAGTTTAATCACAAATAAATTGTCTCTTACTCTGTCTCTCTGAGGTCATATTCTCTGTGTTAGCCCTTTGGAAACATCTATTAAGCAAAACAAATGCCCAAGGATGATGATGGTGCACCTCACCTCTGAATAATTTTGTTGACACTGTCACAGAGTACCTAGGGACCCAGCCTTGAGTCACAGAAGATAGATAGAAATGTAGAGGGGCCCCAGGAAGAAGATATGCAGAAGTGTGTTTCCTGTGTCCATTAGCAACATGTAGAATATCATCACTGGGAGTGAGGTGATGGGACTGCTGAGTTGGTGAAGACCAGTTCATGCTCCACAGTCCTGGCTCAGAAATGCTACACACTGGGAGGGAGTGGTGTTGTTTAACAGAAGTTGGGTCTGAAGTGCTTAGTGTTAACAGTGTAAGAAGTATGGCCACGGATTTCACAGAGTTAAAGTGGTTGTAAAATCTCTGTTTTTTCTTTCAAAAAAATAACAAATATGTCATACTTACCTGCCCTGTGCAGTGGATTTGCACAGAGCAGCCCAGATTCTCCTCTTCTCAGGTCCCTCTTCGGCTCTTCTGGCCCCTCCCTCCTGTCGAGTGCATTAGGGTGAAAAACCTTCTGTGCTGCAGCCGCCCCCAGACCACCCCTTTTTCTTACCTTAGCCGGATCCAATCCAGCGATATGCACAAGTGCAGTGGCTCCAGCCCCTTTCTCTCTCCTCATTGGACAGATTGATAGCAGCAGGAGCCATTGGCTCCCACTGTTGTCAATCAAATCCAGTGATGCGGGGGCGAGTCCCGCTGTCTGTCACAATGGGCGCAGCAGCGAGACTTGATAGTGAACCCGCACGGGTGCCTCCTATGAAAGCGGCTTTCTGTGGGGGCACCTGATGAAGATTATGGGCCTGGAGCACCGGCAAGGCACCCCAGAAGAAGAGGATCAGGACTGCTCTGTGCAAAACTATTGCACAGAGCAGTTAAGTATAGGCTTGTTTGTTATTTTAATTTTTTTTAAAACAAGGGTTTTCAACCCCTTTAATGTTAAATTTACATGACTGTGGCTCTGGCACTTGTCCTGTGCTGTGAAGTGATGGAGTTCTGCTTTAACATGGACCATCTGTAATCCTAACTCGCTTTCATATGGACTGTAATACTATCCTGTTTCACCAGAAATTTACTGGCGCATCTTTTTACATTTCCGATTATTGCCTAAGTGATCTACACTGAGGTTAAATGTCAGCCCACCCTGTCTCTGGGGGTAACCTCCTGAGGTTAGGGGGGTGTTACATAAAAAAGGCCTAAAAAAATAAAATCAATGCAGCTACCACATTTGAGGTTTTCTAAGCTGCAATATATAATACCTCTGATTGGATGAATGCTGTAAAGACCTAATCAACAAAAGCCGATCCCTATTAATATCTTTCAGGACAGTTGACCATTACCATCACATATTTCCCAGGACGCTGGTAGTTTATAGAGTTCCTCATATACTATGTGAGTACACAATAATATTTTTATGCATAGACTCAGTTTCTAGTCATATTATAAGTCATCTATATTTATATCTAAGTTGATTTGTTTGATCTGTAGATTATTGTCTCTAGCAGTATACCCCATATTTGCCTTGGTGCTCACTGTCGTTGTCTCCACCCACCACCTACAGTATATAGCTTTTTATTTGGATTTTATGTAAGTTTTTCACACTTTTATATCCTTATCTTATTCCTCTAGAAAATATTTCCAAGCTCCTGAAGAAGCGATCACTGGCGAAACATGTAGAGCAGAGCACCACCAGGCTGTCTTGCCCAACACCTTTGACTTGGGTCCTATTACAGCTCAAGCATCTTTGTTGCTTTAATGTGGCCTTCTACTGGGGCTTAGATGACCCACAGCTACTAATTACCATTAAGCCTGAAGGTTTGACTGTATTAATATAATCTCAAACAATGTCTTAAGATCTAACTCAACAAAATGTGTTAACTTTTGTATATTGGTGCCTATAAAGTCCACTAAACACTCTGAGGTTAAATGTCAGCCCACCCGGTCTCTGGAGGTAACCTCCTGAGGTTAGGGGGGTGTTACATAAGCTGCAAAAATATTACATTGTGTGGTGGAAGTAAAAATAAAATGAATATTTTATTCTATGTTACGTAGTGTTAAAATCACTTAAATGTTGCCAAATATTGCTTTTCTTATATTCTTATATATTGTTTTTATATTCCTTTATTTCTTGATCGATATATGGTATAATACATATGTATGTGAGTGTATTAGAAAATTATTTTCCTTGATAAAATTTGTCAGATATGAAATTAAGTTTTAAAAGTTATGAACTCAGCATTGAAAATATGAAGAACAAAAGACTGAAGATGGGAGCAGATGCCATTTCTTCTCCATTATGTTTCAAATGTGTTCAACCTTCCCTCCACTCCATTTCCCCTTCCCCCTACTGCATTCCTAGATGGCTTCATTCCAAAATCCCCTTCTCGTTCCTTGCTCTGTATGGACTCAGTTGTAAGAGGAAAACCGCCCCTCCCCCCCTCTGTGTGACTTTTGGAAGAAAACTCTTGCAGAACTGAAGGATCTTTTTATGCTTGTATCTGAACAGTGCACAAAAGACTTACACGTGGACTTTGAAATGTGCCATGTGCTATAAAACAGACGTCACAGGGGGTGTATAATAAGGGGGCTGGGAAATTTGTAAGCAACCAATCAAATGCATGTATTTGTGATTCTATGTTGGAAATAAAAGAGCTGTGCAGTCCCTTCTGGGACCTCTTTGCTGGCTGAGACGCTGAAGGGTGAGATGCAGATTTTTTGGTCCACATATTTCACCTTATTAATTTGAATCAAACGGCAGAATGGGTAATCCTGAGATTGTATCAGGGCCTCATCCTCATCAATTGTGTTTCTCATTTAATACCTCTATTAAAAAAGACATGCACTGTATTTTTATGTTTCAATCACCAGATATTCATACAACACACAGTATATGTAAAAAAGAGATATAACGTAAACAAAAAAAACAAAAATAATAATAATAATGTTGCTTTATTCGTTAGAATATTTAAGGACGCAGGGGAGGAGCAGATATACTGTCCTCAAGGGCGGGGACAGACACACCCCTTGTAGCTCCAGCCTTATGTGATTGATTATTTATTTCTGCTTTTGACATCAAAGATCACCAATGATGTTTAGCTTGCAAGACTTTGGGGGTTATTTACGAAAAGCAAATCCACTTTGCACTACAAGGGCAAACTACAAGTGCAACGTGCAGTTGAAATTGCACTGAAAGTGCACTTGAAAGTGCAGTCGCTGTAAATCTGAGGGGTAGATCTGAAATGAGGGGAAGCCCTGCTGATTTTATTATCCAATCATGTGCAAGCTAAAATGCTGTTTTTTATTTTCCTTGCATGTCCCCCTCGGATCTACAGCGAGTGCACTTCCTAGTGCACTTTCATTGCAATTTCAAGTGCACTTTGCACTTGTAGTTCGCACTTGTAGTGCAAAGTGGATTTGCCTTTAGTAGATAACCCCCTTTGTCTCATTACTGAATTTTTATAGCTGCGTATGTGATCACATCCTCCGTGTGTCTGGTTCCTGTATGCCGAGTTGCCTTCTTTGTCAGGATTTCTGCATAATGAAGTCTCTGATGATCCTCTGTCTTCTCCTCCTCATTAACCTATCACGGATAAAAGAAACAGAAAATACCTTATTCACTTATTTACTGTGCTTTCACTTTGATAACATTTCAGTAAAAATGTAACACTTTTCTACAAAGTTTTGCCTATAGGTAGATTGCATCGGTGTCAATGAGGAAAGGGAAATTATGTTGGTTTGAGGTCGTTAATGGTCTTGAATGTGACTTGTATGTCACAAAATGTCTATTTTTGTATGTTACAGGATACAATTTTGTGTTGGCTGAGATGTTCTTAACAATAGGTGTAAAAAAAATTATCTTACAAAATTTAAATACACGGCACGCTGTAGTTTTTTTTTTTAGCAATTTACTGTTATTTACCCTTGTGTGCCAATTGAGGCCTAGATGCCCAGGCCAAATTAACCTCCCTGGCGGTATCCCCGAGCGTGACTCGGGGTGGGTTTTTCTTGCTGCGATCGGTATCCCCGAGTCACGCTCGGGGTAGACATGCAGAGCCTGCAGCGCGCGCTGGCTTACCTTCTCCTGGATCCAGCGATGTCACCACGCTGTGTGAGCGAGCGGGACCTCGCTCGATTCACACAGCGTCCTCCTGTGCCGCCGATCTCCGTTCCCTGCGACGTTACGATGCACGGGAGTGGAGATCGGCGCCAAATTCAAAAAAGTAAACAAACACTATACATACAGTATACTGTGATCGTATAGATTACAGTACTGTATGTAAAAAAAACACTCCCCCTTGTCCCTAGTGGTCTGCCCAGTGCCCTACGTGTCATTTTATATAATAAAAACCTTTCTTTCTGCCTGAAAACTGTAGATTGTCCATAGCAACCAAAAGTGTCTTTTTATGTCAAAAATGGTTTTAGATCAGCTAGAAAACAGCGATAATAAATTATAATCACTTGCAGAATTGTGCGATAGCGATTTGCGGGGAAATTCGTCATAAAAAAAAAAAATAATGACAGCAACAATTCTGCAACTGAAACAATTTCAGTGATTTTGATTTGATTACATTATTGAATCATTTTTATTTTAATTATATTATTACTTGCTATAATTATTTATAATTATTTATTATATTATAATTTAAAATTTTGTTTTTAAAAAAATGTCATACCCGGGATGCCTATTAGATTCGTGTTTGGTCAGATTTAAGTGAGTTATTCCTAAAAATCACAGGCCTACAGTATAAAACGCCAAATTTCCTTGCAAATAATTGTACCGCTTTCAGCATGTTTTTTCAGACAGAATCATATCGCCAGGGAGGTTAAAGAGCATCAGGATGCTTTGCCAATAACTCTAAGACTATTTTGTCTAATAACTCTAAGACAATTGCCCAACAATTGCTGACAGCAATTGTTGGGCTGAGCAATACCAGGACACCATAGTTAATGCCCCCTTTAAGCAAGGCTGACTCTAACATGGGATAGCAGTAGCACACAATCTCAGGGATCTCTCACACCAGTCTGTCCTCACTAATATCCTTGGATAATTGGACACCTCCTCCCGATATCTTCCAGACACCTACTCCTGTGATCCAAGACCAGAACCTCAAATGTAAATTTCTCGGTCAGTTCCAATTGACTTCAGCAGAATAGCCTATCCCTCAGCTAGCCTATGGGACTTCGATGAGCAGCCGACATATGGCAGGCCTGCCCAGAAGGGCAGCAGCCCTCCAGGTTGGGATCTCCTTCTCTAGGACAAGAACCTCTCTGCTCTATGACTGAGAGAATTTATGTGTAGCATCCTCTACTTTAGGTAGGTGCTAGAAGTAGGTTTTTGTAAGTGCAGGTAAATTTAATCAGACCTAGCTGTAAGCTAGACCTTTTTGTTTTGATCTGTGTGGGCTGGGAGTGGCCTAGAGTATCAGCAGGTGACTCACATGCAGCATCACTTCTCACTTACCACCCTCTGGCATCTAGAGGATTCTAGAAGGGAGGAGGGGAAGAGAGGTGGAGCTGCCTGGTGTGTTCTAAAGGAGCCCTGACCAATCCCCAACTTGGATTGTTAGGGGGCAGGCCTCCTTAAATACCTAGATTCAGCCCTGCTGGGGAGGAGTTGTGGGGTGGAAGAAGCTGGAAATGGAGCACCAGGTTGTCGGGGCCTTTGAGGGGGGGTGACCTTGGGCCTGTGGGGTTCGGGTACAAGTTGGAGCCTCGCTGAGAAACAAATAAGGATCTGGACAGGAGGCACAGAGAGGAAACGAGAATAACAATGAGTGCTAGTGTTGCCGGGCAAGTCTCCAGGAGGGATCCACCGGAGTGCAGCTGAGATGGATTGAAAGCCAGCTGGAGAGACTGTGGTGTCATGGGCAGTGAAGTCAGGCAGCTGCAGCCAGGAGGTCTGGAAGGGTCTGAAGAGGACTAACTGGGAGCAATAGTCCACCATGATCAGCTAGCACTAAAGATTTTCCTATTTGTTGCTACACTAATGGTGCCCAATGTCCCTGCCTGCAAATAGCAGTTGCAAAGGCCTGACAGAGTCAGAGTTGGGACTCTAGAAGTGTAAATAGAGGTTCCAACTGATCATTTTATTGATTCCATAATTGATTCTGGGCATCCCATAATTTCCCTTACCCTATCCAAGGTCAAAACCCCTCAATAAAATACAAAACAAACATATGGACTGTTCATTGTCTCAAGAGTGACTGGGAAGTGAATGCCAGGCTTGACAGGGTGACAGGTGGACCACAATATCCAACAGTCCCTACGGGGGTTAGAAGAGGGAAGGTCTGGACAGCCGCACTCCAATAAAAATGCCTTAATTGTCAAAAATGACAAAAGTACAAACCACAGCCTGGTTGGTATACCCCCTACAGGGGTACCACTACATATGCTTCCTCCCAGACACCATCTGGGCACCTTTACCCAGGGATTGGCCAAGGCTGTATAAATATTCAGCTGTTGATTTGACCTGCCTGCCCACTACCTTCCAGAACTTTTCCAGACAGACGGTGGGAAGCAGTCAACCCTGCAGCCAGTGAAATGCAGAACAGACCAAAGTAATCACACGCATCACAATGAGCCAGCAAGTAAATTTACCTAACCTAAAACCTATCTACCAGCACACTTTGGGGTTGATTTACTAAAGGCAAATAGACGGTGCACTTCTACACCTTATTTACCTAGCTGAAAGTGAACATTTCATTTGAATGTTCTTTTAGAAATCAACCCCATTGGTTTCTGTAAATAACAGGCTTCTTTTAGTATAACTTAGGGTTTGATTAACTAATGGCAATAGACTGTGTACTTTGCAAAGTGGAGTTGCTCCAGAGCTTAGTAAGGCCCCCTTTCATATTGGAGCGGGAGCCGCGGTGGCGGTATTAACCCCCGCTAGCGGCCAATAAAGGGTTAATACCGCCCGCAATGCGCCTCTGCAGAGGCGCATTGCGGGCGGTATTGCCGCGGTTTCCCATTGTTTTAAATTGGAAAGAGCGGTATACACGCCGCTCCTCTCACCGCTCCAAAGATGCTGCTGGCAGGAGATTTTTTTCTCCCCCGCCAGCGCATTGCCTCAGTGTGAAAGCCCTCGGGCAGTGAAGGAGTTTTTTCAGGCGGTATAGCAGCGCTATTTTTAGCCCTGTACGGCCTGAAAAACTCCTCACTGTGAAAGGGGTCTTAATGAGTAGAAGCTCTGCTGAGTTCCATCATCCAATCATGTGCAAGCAAAATGCTTTTTTTTTTTCATCCATTGCTAATGATGGGGTATTCTTTGCAAAGTCAAGTTTCACCTCATTCACTAAGCCCTGGAGCAACTGCATTTGCAAAGTTGCACTATTTGCCTTTAGTAAATCAACCCTATTGGCTTTGTGCAAAGGACGTATACCAACTTCGGAGGCTGCAGGAGTTTAGCTCAGCGGTAGGGGTTTAGTAATATAGAAAGATACTATTTATTGTTTAAATATTTATAATCCAAAAAAAGGAAAACATGTTTTATGTAACATACCTTATCCTTAGTGGCATGGGTACCTGTAAAAAATAACGAAGGTCATTTACATTAATAAATACATGATACAGCTAAAAAAAAACTTATATCCAGATACAGTACATATACAGTAGAATAGAAAAACAAATTAGTTTTTTGTTCAGCGTATAACCATGTATATACAAAAGCAGGAGGCTTGCAGGTCTAGAAACTCTAAAATGAATACTGAGAGGAAGGGGTTACATTCCAGCCAATCATCGTTATCCACTGTTATCATTGTATCTTTCACTGAATTACATAATCCACATCTATGGTGTGCTGCAAATGCCTGTGTTTTGCCTTCAGATATTGAATTTATTCCTCTGGGGGCTGATTTGCAGGAACTGGAGCAATTGTTCATCAGGTAAATCCAAAAGGGGTATTTTAGTTAGTGAATATATCTGGGGAGCTGAGCCAGTCTCCTACTCCAATAGTAAGTTCCACCTTCCATAAAATCCATGGTTGCTTGTGCTAACTCCTTCTCACAAGATGACATCAATACGTCATAAAAGTTTTATGGAACCATGGACAGTATTTGCTGGGAAAAGGGGACTCTATGAAGGGGGCACTGATGTATGTAGCACCCTCTAGTGCTAGATTAGTGTAGTAAAATGTATTCTTTGAATCATGGTAGTTGTGTGAGTCTGTTAATTGGGTTTGGTTATTGAAGGTCGGTCTGGAGGACTCTACAGGTCAGGCCTCTGGTACCTCCCCCTGGTTCTAGAAGCTTAGAGAAGTTTCTAGAAGCTAGTGGGTGTAGGCAAGGAGGTACTGATCTGCATATTTATGGGAATCTGACCCATATACAGGCAGGAGGCCTGGCAGGCTGGCTTGATCAGCTCCTAAATATTGCAGAGCCTGGGCAGCAGGGGAGTCGGGTGGAAGATGGAGTCAAAGGAGGAAGCTGTGTTGTGTAGCTAGGGAGGGCACCCCAGGGCTGAGTGGGTCTCTGTCTCCATGCTGGGAGCTGAGGAGAGACGGAGGACAGAGGGATCCCCACTACTCTAGAGTCTCTGCTAGGAGACCCCTTGCTTACATGGAAGGACCTGGACAGCAGGAGGCCTGAACATTAATCTCTTCTGTAGGAGGATTTCCAGGTACAGTGTGAGTACCTCTATACCCCAATAGCCTAAAAGGGCTAAAGCTGCCATATGCAATATCCAGCAAGCTTTTCTGGGACTGTGCTAACAAGCTATTACCCTGGTTGTTCTGGGACATTTCACCAAGCAGCTAGGTGGGCTGATATTTTTCATGAGAGGGGACATAGAGCTCATACTAGCTGGGCCTCTTTCACCAAGCAGCCAGGTGGGCTAGTATTTTCAAGAAAGGGGACATAGAGCTCCTGCAAGTTGGGACTTTTGCTAAAATTACACTTACCATTGCCAAGTCCATATAGACTGTTGCTGTTCCAGGGGGAATGCAGTCAAAGATTTGTTCACTTTTGTGGAGTACATATAGAAGAAAGTTGTCCCCATTATTGTTCCTCAAGTCATGTTTGGCATCCCATAATCCCTATACCTGTTCCAAGTTATTTTCCCTAAAAAAATAACAAAAACCAGCCCATGGGCTGATTCCTTGTCTCTGAATGAGAGTGAAAAAGGTGTGTTGTCTGGCTGTGCAGGAATAGCGGGACCCAAAATCCAGTGGCTCCTTAAGAGGATGCGCTACATTTAAAAGGTGGAACTCTAAGGGAATGGGTGGGCTTTTGATAAGATAAAACAATTCTGTGATGGAGGGACTCTGACATGAAGGATGGACTCTAATGTGAAAGGGGGACCTCTGATGTGATAGGGGGACCTCTAAAGTGAAGGGGTGGTTGTGTGCATCATCCAAGGCTCAGGCTTGCCATTGATGGTAAGAAACATTTGAATTGTTGATGCTGTTAACCAATTGCTGACCAGTGTACATAGATACACATCCATAACAGCAAGTGGTTATACCCTATTTTGAAGCCTATTAGAGCCTCTGGTGCTAATCAAGTGCTTCAAACCCCCCCCTCCATTGGAATCCATGCACCCGGCACCCTGCAAAAGGGTCCGACGCAAGGATGGGGGGCAGCGCTCGTGTGCCCTTAATGGACGGCCACCCCTGTCAGCTTTGGTCTCTGTGGCATAGCAGTGATCTCTTTGCAGAGGTCCATCACACACCCTGATGAGTCAGAGCCAGAGCTATACAGTCAGTGGGAGCATTAGCTTTGCTGATTGCAGACCTGTAGGACTGGCTCAGTAGTTTGTGTGTCAGACCTCTGCAGAGAGACCACTGTTTTAAAAAAAGCAATGGTGTCTCTTTGCAGCATGCCAGCAGGAGACAGGCTTTTTATCCAGTAAGAAAATGAACTTTTTGTTTTGATGCACCTGGAATAAAGTAGTGTATTACCAATTAGATTATTATTAATATTAATATTACTATTATTATTATTATTATTGTTATTATTATAATAAAATGTTCTTAAATTCAGACAAACCCAGACAGATCCTACCTGGGTGGCAATATTTAATGAGTGCAGTCAGCAGCACAATTATAACACACAACTCAAACCCTGCAATGCTGCCAAGGATGATCACTTTTGTGTGCTGGTCTCCATATGTACCTAAAACAGGAGATTTATGTTAAAGCAGACATAATACAAAGACCATTAAAGTTTAAATATCAAGTATATGATAACATCCTGGAGTGCTAATTTAAAGTGCATCTTATGCCCCATACACACAAGCAGAATTTCTGCCAGCAAAAGTCTTATGTGAGCTTTTCATCGGAAATTCCGACCGTGTGTATGCTCCATCAGACTTTTGCTGTTGCAATTTGCGCCAGCAAAAGTTTGAGAGCAGGTTCACAATATTTCGGACAGAAAAAATTCCTATCGGAAACAATTCGACGCATGCTTGGATGCATTGAACTTCTTTTTCTCCCCTCGTCGTAGTGTTGTACATCACTGTGTTCTTAACACTCGAAAGTTCAGAGAACTTTTGTGTGACTGTGTGTTTGCAAGCCAAGCTTGAGCGGAATTCCGTCGGAAAAACCATCCAACTGTTTTCCGACGGAAATTCCGCTTGTGTGTACATAAAGCCTAAATATGTATCTTTTTTTTTTTATTGTTTTTAGTTTTAAATACAGTAAGGAATGGTTAAAGATTCATTTTTGTGGTCTACATCCCATTCTTTAATTACTGGCCTGGAGCTGCAATGGAAAATTAGAGGAAATCTCCAAGAAGTAAAGAAAAAACCCTCTTAGCCCAGGTTCACACCGCAGGATTGAAATCATGTGAGTTCAGCTGAACTTGCAAGATATCATTCCTACGTGTCAGTCCAACAATTTCAGAGACATCTCTAAAATCGCCAAACTACTTTTGGGAATCGGTGCAGTGCCGCAAAGTTGGCATTGCACCGATTTGGACAGTTCCATTGCAGGCAATAGCCGCTGATTTGGCATACGATTTGACAACTAATTTAAACTCATAGCGACCGTTACCGTGGGGGGCGCCGGAGATAGCCAGGTTTTGCTGGACGAAGCCAAAGAGATGTCAGAGAGGAGGGGGGTGGGGGAAGTCGACCAATGCCGGAAAAGGACAAGCCGGAGGTGGCCAAAGATGTGTGGTGTTCGGAAAAAGCCAAGTGGAGGTGGAAAGAGCTGTGCTGCTTCCAGAAGCTCGATACCTAGCAATGAGCAGTACAGCGGTGCTCAAATTAATGGCTGCGCAGTAATTCATTTGACAGGCTGTCACTGAAACCGGCCCACCGAGCCATCAGCCCACCGAGAAACTCCCGGTAGTCCCGATGGCCAGTTTCCTCCATATGGCATAAGCACCCTGGAGCCCCTCACCCACCCTGGATGAGAACTATGGATGACACAACCGTGTCAAAAAAAAGATTGCTCTCTATCAAGTCCGAACTCAATTCAGTTGTTTTCCTTTTGATGTCTGTATCCCAGAGGTGAGATTGCATTACATTTCCTGCCCTGATGTAAGCTGAATCTCTAGAAATAAAAGTTCTATTATTGTAGAAGAACTTACATAGTGTAAGTGAAATTGTTTTGCATTTATTTGGAAAAAATATTCTACAAATGTTAGTGAAGAGTTTACTCCAGGTCAATCGTGACTACAGCCGGACCTCAGAGACCCAGAAGCGGTTGCTGCACTTGTATTTACCCCCTAGGCTCTACTACCCCCTGGTCCCTTACCTTGCTGAGCTGGTTTCTCAATCACCTGCAGCTTTGTTTCCTCTAATGTCTGTTTTTTTCCGTAATCAATCCGACAGTGGTAAATTCCTGAGTCCTCTTCAGTCAGAGTGGCAATTGTAACTTCTAATTTATCTTTACTTAAAGTCACCCTGTTTTTATTTGGGCCTTGTCCAAGAGAATTGTTTCCGCAGTCCGCAGTCCAAGTGACTGAGAAGGTTCCATCTTCCCGGTTAACTGAGCAGTTTAAGGTCACCGTCTGTCCAATTTCTGCTTTAACATGCTTCAACGGTTTCACTGTTGTTTTACCCTTTACTGTTGTAGAAAATAAATTAAAAAATAAATTAAATAAAACGATGAACAACTCAACCTTCCTCGATATATGGCTCCAGCTAGAATCATAAGAATCAATCATATAAGTAACTGGTCTAAATAATATTTAAAGGGGATCTCTAGCTAAAACTTTTTTTAAGCTTAAAGTATATGTTCGCTTTAGAAAAAGTTAGAGGTAAACACCCCCCCCCCCCCAGACTGTACTTACCTCTGTAGGTGATGAGCTGTCAGTGCACATGCAACCAGTGTAGCGATCTGGGTAATTGAAATCTCCACTCTTCTTTCCATTCTTTTTGTAGGGTTTCCGGGACGCATGAGAACAAGTCTGATTAGTTACCCACTTAAGGGCTGGAATGATTTACCCCCTTAAGGACCAGGCCATTTTTTGTTATACTGTCTGCACTGCGTCGCTTTAACTGACAATTGCACGTCGTGCAATGCTGTACGCAAACAACATTCGACGTCCCTTTTCCCCACAAATACAGCTTTTTTGATTGCTTTGATTGCTTTGATTGCTTCTGCAATTTTATTTTTTTGCGCTATAAACAAACAAAATGCGACAATTTACGAATGATATATCCCCCAAAAAATATGTTAAAAAATCGCAATAGGCGTCTATTGATTGGTTTGCGTTAAAGTTATCACATCTACAAACTATGGGATAGATTTGGGGACTTTTATTTTTATTGTTTTTACTGGAAATGGTGGCGATCTGTGATTTTTAGTGGGACTGCATTGCGGCAGACAAATCTGATCCAAATGACACTTTTTGGGGACCAGCGACATTATTACATTGATCAGTGCTATAAAAATGCACTGATTAATGTAAAAATGACACTGACAGGGAAGGGGTTTACACTAGGGGCGATCAAGGGGTTAACTGTGTTCCCTAGGTGTGTTCAAACTGTGGGGGGGGGGGTCTGCTTGGGACATGACAGAGATCATTGTTCCCATACCTCCCAACTGTCCCTGATTTCGAGGGACTGTCCCTGATTTGGATCAATGTCCCTCTGTCCCTCATTCTCCTCATTTGTCCCTCATTTTGATCTGATCTATATAGATGTATATAAAATTCACTTTTTATCTATCAAAAAGTGTTTCCCAGCGCTAAACCTTTCATCTGATTTCTAAATTGCTGCATTTGTAAATTCCAAAAGCCAATATAAAGAAATAGTAGTGGTAAAAAAAGCACTTGTGGGTTTAACCAATCTTATTTCTTTGTACAATTCTCCTTTAAGTGGGCGTGCCAAGGGGTGTGTCCTATGCCTGCATACTTTGCTGATAGGTGTCCCTCATTCCCATCTCAGAAAGTTGGGAGGTATGTTGTTCCTGATCACTGGAAACAGAACATCTCTGACATGTCCCCTGTCAGAATGGGGATTCGCCTTGTTTACAAAGGCAGATCCTCATTCTGCCTCTGTATTAGGCAATCACATGCCGCCGGCGGACATCGATCCATCTTTCCTTGGCTTTGTCATGCACATTAATACAAATTTTTACCAGGGGTGCCCAAACTTTCGATCCCCACTGTATACACAAGGAAAAGCCCCGCAATACCTCTGCGAAAAAATAGAGCACTACACCCCAAGTCGCCCCCTCCGGTCAACTAACCATAACCTCCTCCACATTCCCAAGACCCGCTACAAATCAAAAGTCGAACAAAGATTCGCAGTCCAAGGACCCCGACTATGGAACGCTCTACCCGCAGACATCCGCTTGGAAGAAAACCATCTGGCCTTCAGTAAGAAGCTTAAGACCCATCTCTTCTGAAGACACAGGCAGACACTGGCTGCAAAAGCGCTTTGAGGCGATTTAGTTTGCGTTTATAGCACTATAGAAGTTACTCATTCATTCATGCATGTTACCCTAAGTATATGGCGATATGGTCTCCTTGGATGGAGTTTTTGGGCTCTGATATTTTGGGATCTGTCTTATAAAAAGTTTTTACTTCATGACACAACTCTGACTTAAAATAGCGTCTCTCCAGATAAATTGTGAGAGAAATAGATTGATTTGCTTGTGAAATTCTCCCCCCTTTTTTTTTCTTTATCCTTTGCTATGTCCTTTCTATATATATATTTTTTTCTCTTTATCCTTTGCTATGTCCTTTCAATTTTTTTTCTCTTTATCCTTTGCTATGTCCTATCTTTATGTCCTTTGCTAGTTTTGCCTTTGGGTAGATTATTGCCCAAGTGAAATAATGGTTACTTAGCCACTTGCTGCCAGCCGTAAAACTTTCTATGACCGCAGTGAGGATCCAAATTGCCGGGAGGCCATCTATATACAGCCTCCGTCCTCCAGCCACTGAGATGCCGATGCGCGTGCCTGACGGCCGCGATGTCCACCAGGCACCCGCGATCGGTGGTTACAGAGACAAGGACGTGGATCTGTGTGTGTAAACACACAGATCCACGTCCTGTCAGGGAGAGAGGAGACCAATGCTGTGTCCCTTGTACATAGGGACACAGATCGGTCACCTCCCCCAGTCAGTCCCCTTCCCCCACAGTTAAAAACACTATGCAGGGTACACATTTAACCCCTTCCTCGCCCCCTAGTGTTAACCCCTTCCCTGCCAGTCACATTTATACAGTAATTAGTGCATATTTATAGCACTGATCGCAATATAAATGTGAATGGTGCCAAAAATGTGTCAAAGGTGTCCGATGTGTCCTCCATAATGTCACAGTCCAAATAAAAATCGCCGCCATTACTAGTAAAAAAAAAATAATAAAAAATAATAATAATTCTGTCCCTTATTTTGTAGGCGCTATAAATTTTGCGCAAAACCAGTCGCTTATTGCAATTTTTTTTTTTTACCAAAAATATGTCGAAGAATACGTATCGACCTAGACTGAGAATTTTTTTTTTTTTTTAATTGGACTATTTATTATAACTACAATTTTTTTTTTTCAAAATTTACGCTCTTTTTTTGTTTATAGCGCAAAAAATACCACCAAAAGAAAGCTCTATTTGTGGGGGAAAAAGGACGTCAATTTTGTTTGGGAGCCACGTCGCACGACTGCGTAATTGTAAGTGACGGAAGCTGAAATTTCACCTGGGCAGGAGGGGGGTATATGTGCCCAGTAAGCAAGTGGTTAAGTGTAGTTTTTTTCTGTTTAACAGGTGATAAGATATATTCATATTGATCTTCAAAATATTAGAAAGGATTGTCCTTCTCAAGCTTCACCAATTGTGTTATATATGCGATCAAGGCAATCCAGACGATGGGCTTTTAGAATGTAACCTTGCAAACTATTTAATAAAATCAATATAAAAAAAAAAAATAGCAATAAATAGTGTAGTGCTGCCACCAGAAATAAAAATTATAACATCAGAAAATTAACAAATCTAAAGAAAACAAAGCTAATTTTTTAGTCATGTCTACCTACAATCCTTTAACTTGTCAACACTCAGTTCACCCCATTGAGACAGTAGCGGCCTCATTATGAGGATTAATCTGCCTATATGCTGACTGTTGGAGTATCAATTTTTTGTAAATTAGGACTTCTGTAACCTTATATAATATCATGTCATAATGTTTTGCTACTTATTGTATGTTCTGGTTACTATGCTTCCTACCCTGTATGGAGCAGTGTTGCCAACCTACCAGATTGAAATTTACTGACACAACACCCAAATTTTACTGGCACAGCCAAGTTTTTACTGGCATTTCCAAAAGTTACAAAATTACAGTTTTAAGTGCAAATTAGGCTGGATTCACACATATGCATTTTTTGTGCTTTTTGCATATTGAAGATTTGCACTACAGCCCATTTAACATGGATTCCTATGGAACACATTCTGTAGTGCAAATCTTCAAAATGCAAAAAGCAAAAACAAATGCATAGGTGTGAATCCAGCCTTAGAGTATTTAGGCTACACACAAATACAATATGCACTTAGCAATATGATTTGATAGTAAGGCAAAAAACATATTTGTTATTTTATTTTTGATATAGTAAGTAAGTAGCTGAGGGACAAGAGACAGGAAGGCAAGAAATTAGAATGGGCGCACACACACATGAAATTGAGTCTCACAGTGACACTGACAGCAGTGTGCAGCAGCACAGATGATGATGAGACCTCCCCGACACAACACATCCCAGTGACAGTCTCTCTTCAAGCCAAGTGGTCCCTCCAGTCCACTCTGGTCTAAACAGCACTGACGGTCCCGGTCCCAGCCTGCATTGCTCCTATACCGCAGACCCGCACGAGGCTCTGGCCGCTACAGTTTGGCTCAATGCGGTACAAATTATTTTCGTTTCCATTGACTTCAATGGGGAAACTCGCTTTGATATGCGAGTACTTTGGATTACGAGCATACTCCTGGAACGGATTATGCTGGTAAAAGTTATATGGTTCAATTAAAACATAGTTAGTAAGCTCAAAAAATAAATCAAAGAAATAAAAAAAAATATCTAATAGACTTTTAAGACACCCAAAGTGTTAAAAAAGTATAATTTTATTGATGTACATTTCATAAAAATAAAGGATAAAAATGACAGCGCATATTACATTTAATATTGAATGTAAATTAGACTCATCTGGAGGGTGTGTGGCACCCCCAGTATATATAAGCATATAAACAATTTGTATGCATACATAAAGGTACTTAGTATGAAAATATTGGTATTTGTTGCATATTAAACTGGAGGAGAGGAGAGAGTAGCCCTTGGCTCAACACGTTTCCCAGAATCAAATTATGCTTCTTCAGGATAATGGATGAGATGTATGATATGACATTTTTAAATGTGCTGGAAGCCACTGCCATTATATGTCTGCCGGGCAAGCGCCAAGACTCTCCATATAAATCACAGAAAGGGAAAAAGCCCCAATGCTCTACACAAGGGATTTTTGGTATATATAGAGGTACTCCTTGGTATCCCTCTTTTGGGTGTATGCGTTTATGGTTTACACCTGCCTAATTAACATTCCGTTACTTGTAGTTGGTCCCTACTTCATTCTTATGTTGACCTATGTGCTTAGAAATTTGTACATGTGTAGAGCATTGGTGCTGTTTTCACCTTATGTGATTTATCTGGAGGCTCTCTTCGCTCACCCATGTGATAGCAGTGGCTTCCAGCACATTTATAAATTTCATATCATACATCTCATATTTTCACCTGATGAAGCAGCGCTTGATTCTAGGAACCACATTGAGCCAAGGGCTGGTCTTACTTCCAGTTTTTATATGTCCCAAATGCCAATATTTCCATACTAAGTACCTTCACAGATGAATATAAATTGTTTATATATACTGGGGGTGTAACACACCTTCCAGATGAGTGTAATTTACCTCTGATATTGGATATAATATGTGGTGTACATTTTATCCTTTATTTTAATGAAGTGTACATCAATAAAATTATATGTTTTTAACATAAAACGGTTTGGGTGCCTTAAAAATCAATTTTTGTTTAGTTGTCCTCTTGAATTCAGATGCATTGCCCTGCTTATGTTTAATTTTTTTTTTTCTTATGCTATTACCAAAAATTAATCCCAAAAAGCTAAACCTTATGCTTAGTTTAATCAGACAGAAAGAGGGGGAAAAAAAATTCCACTAGACTAGAATGACAGTTTGATAAATATAAAACCCTGCTACGCTATGCTCTATTCATTTTTGTTATTATTAAAATGTAAAAAAAATCATCTTCTGCATTAAAATGTTATATGAATTTTTTGTTTTTAACATATTATAAAGTTAACATGAAGTTCGCTAAGAAATGATGTTGACATGTGCAAAATAAAATATGTGTTTTTAATTAGCAATAATGTAAATCCATTAATTTGCAGAGTAGCAATTTGTTGTGTCTACAATATAATTTTTTTGTTATATTAGAATCAACTAGCTATCTGTCTTAATAATTACATTTTGTATATGTTTTTGTAGATGACAAATATAGTTTTTGCACACTGAAATTTAAAAAAAGAAATAATAAAAAAATTGCCACGGGTTAATTTTGTAAAAAGTTAGTTTCTATCAGCCAATCAGGATAAAGAGAAATTGTAATATTTGTTTGTTTTCCATGGATTTTTTCCACTGGCAGACCTTTCATAAAGAACTCAACTGACCATTAACATAGTCAATTACATGCTACAAAAAAAACTTTCCAGATTTAGAAAGTAAATTAATCAAATTAGGAAGCCAAATTTAAAAGTAGGTGTGTGAAGACTGTCACTTGTAAATATAAACAGACTTTGAAGAGGGGTGTTTATAAAGCAGTCAATATGATTTTCACCAAATATTCACTGGTGATGAATTAATTACTGTCTTTTAAATGCATATACCAAGAAGATTCACTCTCAGTTCATGTTCTGTCAATGTAATATTCACTGCTTCTTAAATACGCCTTGTAAGAACACATTGATACATTTCTTAAGCTTTACTTTACTGAGCAAATGTAAGAGTTTGGATTATTTTTAAAATGTCCATCCATCCAATACTTTTACGGAGTATAAAATGTAAACACTTCACAAAATTATGCTTTTATGAATTTTGACTTTATAGCTTACAAGCAAGTTTCTAAAAAGGTGTTAACATATAAAACAGCTCAAAATGTGCTATCAAAACCTACCCAATAATTATTAATTTTAAACAAATGCCTGCAATTCAAAAATGTTCATATTATAAAAGTACTCCAGTATATTCAGAGCATGCAAGTTCACAGTCAATACAGAAAATATGCAAGTATCATGTTTTGTAACCCTTGTTTTAAATCATCCCTCTAATAGGAAAACCCATCCTTACCAGTTAGCAGAATCGGATAGAAGAGAATTAGAGAATGTATGTAACAATACAACAGAACCTTCATTTTGTTGGTCATAAAATTAACTAAAGAGCTATACTCTGGTGATTTTACTCTTAAAATCATGTTACAAATGTCCTCCCAAAGCCACTCCCCATCCTCTTTGCTTCATAAGTCGTGGAAAGTGTGAATAAACTCACAGCTCAGAGTGCAAATTTTCACAAACATATTATGAATATTTGTGATTGCTAAAAATGCAACGGAAATACTGTCTGTGACGATTCTCATTTATCCAGGTCACTAAATATTTAGTATTCGTTAGTCACATTCAACTGGTCTTGCTCTGTAATTTGAAGACATCCCATAGATTGTCCAAGACACCTTTTCAGTTGTGTTAAGAAAATACCCAGCACATTCCTGTTTCATTCAAGCAAATAAACTTGGCATATGCAAGTGCAGCTTGGTGAGGCTGAACAATCTCTCAGCAAATGAATGTCCCAACATAGGTCAAGACAGTTTTTCTAAACCTTAGGGAAAATGGACATTATTTCGAAGCCAATGATGTGCACCTTCTGAACAGAGGAAAGAGGCCATCCACATCAAACTGGAACAACCATCTCTGAATAGGGTGGGAACCTTCAACACCACAAATCTTCCACATATGTTGCCATTTTCACATCTCTATCCTGGCATTCTGCCAACAATCCACACTTTCATCCTTTAAAATCAATAGAGACCCTTGTCAAGGATAAGGAATTGGTATAGATTTTTGAGGGTCCCCAAGCCATTTTTTACCACAGCAAAAAAAAAGCAGGCACATCTTTCTAATTTTCTTTTGCTGTATTACATCCTACAAGTGCACCACCTCAGGTGCAGCCATGCCCTAAGCATGGGCATCCGCATTGGTTGGCAAGAGGGAGAAAGGTGTCCACACACGGACACTCAAGGCTGATTCTGGACGGGGGCCCAGGGTGCACCATGCCCAGGCGCTGCAAGCTGCCGCAAAGGGGGTGCCAAAGCTGTGGCAGTCACTTACTGATACATTCAGTGACGCCCCGACTCCCTAGACTCTCTTATTGCACTGTCCGCTGGCCTCTCTGATTCACGCTGCTCTGGTTGCTAGACTCCCCTGCCACCTGGCGTCTAGCAACCAGTGACATCATGTCATGAGGTCGAGGCAAGGCCCTAGCATTCAGAGTGGAGGAGGAACTTCTTCCTCCTTCACACTTAGTCAATTTTGGCTCCAACCACATCCTTCATTTTTTCTAGGCTGCGCGGCCCAGAGCCTAAGGGAAGGAAGGGAGCACGCCTGAAGAGCTGACTGTGAGCTGTCCACCTGCACCAGCACCTGCCTGAGGAAGCCTGTGTCCATATTCTGGAGCTTATCTAACAGCACTGGTTGTATAATTGGGGTCAAGGTGTTAAATTAATTATTTCATAATAGATATGCAGGGGATATCATTTGCTGGCTGTAATGCTGACACGTGTGTCTGAATGCTTTCTAAGCCAGAGCCTGTATGCACATCAGAAAAGTTTAGGGAAAGTTAAAAATTCTTATCTGCATACCTCCTCCGAGTTAATATATATAATATATAGAGTGCCTCATGGGGGGTCCTCTTGCAAATGCCAGGGCTCCTATATCGCATTGTGATGCTCTACTGTATCGGCAAGATGTGCTGCGAGGGACTTCATAATTTCCATGTCTTTAATCCTGGTGTACAGCTCAATGGAGGTCTGTGATCTTTGCCACTTCCACTGAAGAGCTACTAGACATCTAGCAGCTGTCAAGGTATGAGACATCAATTTCTTAGCCAGCCTGAGTGACTTGGGGGGACGTAGCCCTAACAGGAATGTTTTGGGACAAAAGGAAAAGTCTACATCAAACATCTGCCTTTCTATGGTGATTGGTTAAAGTGTCTGTGCTACCTGTGCGGATGGTAATGCTGGGGTATTTTCTCAACTAAAATATTACTTTAAGAAGCAATGAAACATCTTCCATATTACAAAACAAGCCCAGTTATTGAGACTAACTACTACTAGATAATGGAATTTCTAAAGAGAAGGAAAACATTTTTATTTGGAGATCAACATTTTGTGCATTAAACAATCTACTATTTGTAATGCATTTGCCTTTAATGTATTTTAATTTGTAGGCGTGGTAGCTACTAATAAATAAATATGATACATGGACTTGTTTGATAGTAGCACAAATAACAATACATGTCAACTCACCCAGGAAAACTGAAAGGCAGACAGCTGTTAGGGTTCCCTATCCATCTTCTGGTGGTCGACGCAAGTCTTACAGTGTCTAAGATCATGCATTGCAGCTTCCAAAGACTTTCAAGACTTGTATCTGCAGGTTGCACGAAGGCACAGAAGTGATGTCAATAAAGATAAAATAAAGTGTCCAGTAGATGAGGGACCAGTGGACAGCTGATCAACAGAGGATTCCCCATGGGCCATCTCCACTGGCCAGCCAACCAAAAGACAAACAGCCAGAAAATAAGCAACCATCAGTTGGAGGAAGGACCAAAAACTGCCCAACAAATGAAAGACCAACAGCCAAATGACTAATGGAGATAAACGTTCCAACCAACTGTCCAATAAACTTGGTTCTCATACATTCACGAAGTGCACACATTATGCTGTACAGTTTAGGCTGCTTGTGTTGGTACTTTGTAAAGGTGATTAGGCTGGCACATAGCTGCCCAGAACACGTCTGCTGATAGTGGAGAGGCCACTGCTTCATTTGTAAAACAAGGTCATAGATGCTACCACAAGCTTGGTTAAGCCCTTTTTTTGTCACTTGGCAGTCAGACAGCAAAATTGTGTTTTTTACCTAATTCGATGAAAAAATATAATAAGATTCTAAGAAAGCAGGACGAAGTAATCGCCCAACATCACACTAATATTTTTTTAACCACAAGTATTTGACCAAAGTCACTCTACTCTAGTGGCTATAAACCTATAACAGCTGTTTAAATGTACTTCAAAGAAAAATTATTTTGAAAAGAGCAAGCAAATATTTTGAGATTCATAATATAATCAGTAACTCCTTCCCTCATAAAAGCTGACCTTTGAGCAGATATACAAGACACAATTTAATGCTGCCGTGTATTTGCTTAAAAAAAAATGTCTTAGCAGCATAAGGAAACAATAAGGTGTATTGCAAGTTTCATGCTGATGTACTGAAGTGCAAGTATACTGCTGATAGGAGGTGAGATCAAAGTGACAGAAACATGAGCTCACCAGTCTGATGCTTCATCCTTCATTGTCCAGTCAGAAGCTGGGGGCAGCATGTAGACCTGCAAGTGAAAGACAAACTGCAGCAGAGAAAGATCAGGTCTTCTGCCCTGCCAGGTACATCGGATTCCTTATACTGTATGTGTTTTCTCTGTATTTAGCTGCCTGGAGTTTGGCTTTAATTAATTATCTAATCTAATCTAGTAACAACAATGACAAAAGTGATTCATTAAAACTGATTTTGGCTATATTAGAAACTCCTTGCCCTGCTTAGGCGTAAGTTACCTGAAAACACAGAACATCATTATTTATTTGAGGGGTGTTTCTTTTTGCAGAAAAAAATATTGAATTAATTTAGTGTATTGTAGTTTATTTGTGTACTGTTAAGCCTCGTATACACGATAGGTTAACCAGAGGATAACGGTCTGAAGGACCGTTGTCCTACGTTAACTGATGAAGCTGACTGATGGTCCGTCACGCCTACACACCATAGGTTAAATAACCGATCGTGTTAGAACGCGGTGACGTAAAACACAACGACGTGCTGAAAAAAACGAAGTTCAATGCTTCCAAGCATGCGTCGACTTGATTCTGAGCATGCGTGGATTTTTAACCGATGGTTGTGCCTACTAACGATTGGTTTTGTCCTATCGGTTAGGAATCCATAGGTTAATTTTAAAGCAAGTTGTCTTTTTTTTAACCTATGGTTAAATAACCTATGGGGCCCACACACGATCGGTTTTGACCGATGAAAACGGTCCTTCAGACCGTTGTCCTCTGGTTAACCTATCGTGTGTACGAGGCCTTACTTTCCTTCTTCTTTTTTTTTTTAAATCCACTTTTGTTTTCCTCATCAGTGGAAAAAGAAATTAGGCTAATGGCAAAAATAGTGAATTTTTGCTGAAACTTTTTACCCACAACAAGTAAATCCAGTCAAATACAATTCAGAAATGACATGATCCTCCGGGGACTGGACAAAGCTCCACAGACATAAGCAGAAGAATCAAAAGATTTGCAATTCACCTGGTTTCAAAATGGATCTAGTCATCTGAACAGAGGCGTAGCTTGAAGCTTGTGAACCCTGATGCAAAAGTTGGGGTGTCATGCTCGCCCCCTCCCTTGGACTACAGGAGAGTCAGGACTCTCTCTACGTTGCAGATAGAGAAAGGAGCTGTGTGTTAGTGGGCTTCCTGACTCTCCTGTAGTCCAAGGGATGGGGCGAGCACGACACTCCACGCCAGGAAGAAAGCCTTGCATTACTGTGTGTAGTTACAGACAGATGAACAGGAAGTGAGGATTTCTCACAAGAAATAAGGACATTTAAAAGCAAAATGGAAGGATGAGGTAAGTGAATGAGGACTACACTAAGGTAAAGGAAGCTATTTAGGAAAAAAAATTGTACCTTTACAACCCCTTTAAGTAGCTATAGTGACTCTACTGATATACCATATAGTGACTCTGCCAGCTTTAAAAAAATACAGTTTAGAGTTCCCTTCAAGAATATTTATTCACCTCTCCAGTGACCCATATACTTCTTACCTCCTCTCCACTTAGTGTCTTTGCATTTGATATTTCTGGGAGTGTCAGATTTCTATGTCCATCCTTTAACCCCCAACATCACTGTTTGGCCATAGGATGGAATCTCAGCACTCAGCAGGGGAACAAAGATGTCAAACACCCCTGGAAGTGCCAAATGCTAAAACATTTTACGGAGGTTGCATCGCTGGAACGGTGAGTATCCCTCGAACACCTACTTTATATTTGTCACATGTTTTGATTCATATAATAGTACTATAAAAATCGCAACTTACCTTTTTTTGATACTAATTTCTAGAGTAGGGCTGCATATTGGCCACTATTATCTGGTTCAACAGAAACTGGCCAACATTCAGCCAGCCAGCTTCTGTTGAACACGCATGCTGAAAACCAAGCAGCCGGAAAGAGGCAGTCTTCTTGAAAGGAGGCAGTCCTTCTCACAAGCTCCTTCATTTTTTTTCCCATTCAGCCGGCTTGGTTGAACGAAAATAAAACTGCCTGTGTGTACAAGGTTTTAGGCTTAAAGAGGAGTTCCAGGCATTTTATCAACCCCCTTGTGTTAGTGATTACTGTCTATTATCTCAGTGGCTTTTTTTTCCAGAATTGCAACTCCCTTTTTTGTGGTTTTAATCCTTTGCTTTTGCAGTACCTCCCCGTCGGTGAGGTACATCATGTCTGCCCATCCGCCCATTGGTTCCTGGGATGAGTGTCATTAATCCCAGGAGTCAATGCGCCTCCGCCGCTTGTAACATTGTGGTATGTGTGTGCCGTTCTTTGTAGTTTGTGCACGTGCCCCAAATCAGGAGGTGCATGCTGGGTAGCCAGCAGTGACGTATCATGGAACAGAATACCAGTGGGCTTCAGCTTCCCACACTGAAGATGGGGGAGCACTCGGGGGGGACTGCTAAGTAGGTTTTTTAACATAAATAACATTTACAAAACCTACATTAACTAATAAGGCCAATTGATATAGGATTATGTGCAAACAACAGAGAGGTGTACACACAAAATGTGAGTTTGTGTACAGATGATACAGTACGAGATGTCTTTAGGGTATGAATTATGGCATATATTTAAGACATGTTTATGTATTTGAGAGCCTTTAACTTCCATACCTCCTGAAGGAGTGGGCTTTGTCTATGAAAAATGAAGAGCTTGGAATGTCCAATCACTGAGGATATAATTATCCATGTATGAATAAATAAATAGAACACCTGATTACCACATAGTTATTACAGCCCTCAAAATGTCCACTCGCCTGCTAGCATTTGGCGAGTGGATTTAAGCTGGGGGCGAGTGATGACAGGGCTGCATGACCAATGTCCCTTCAATCTGTGCCTACACTTAGAGCCCCGATGCGATTGGCAGCCGAAGAGGAAAGGTGCATGCTCGGGAAAAGTAGTCTGGTGAGCCGCGCACAGGCAAAGCAGTAAACAGTTGCTCTCCTTACAATTCTCATTAAGCCATGGGACCTAACAGTATGACCTCTCTGAGCCTGCCCCCTCCCCCCGACCAATGTAGCTGGGGAGCAGGGAGCAGGAAGTAATGAGTCAGGTGGAGGATTGCGAAAATTACCAATCCGGGTGTCCCAGGTAGGCAGTGCAGCGCTCACTGAAAGTTGCCCTGACATGAGAGTGGCAGCCTTCCAGTTTGTGCAGTTTTCTTCTCCTTGTGCTCTATGTAGGTGTCCAGCAGTTCAGCCTGAGCACTGTGAGCAGACTGGTCTCAATGTGTGCTGTGCGGTGTCAATGTGCGCTGTGCTATGGTGTTAACGGCTGTGCAGTTGTGTGGATCTCAGCGCTGGATTGTACTCCCTCCCGCTGTGCTGCAGCTCCTCTCCTCACTGCCAGCCTGAATAAAAGGGGGAAGTGGGGACATGCAAGCGTGGAGCCGCACACACATGCTCCTGATGATGAGATGAATAGGAGAGGGAGAGAGAGGATGGATGAATGGGAGTTGCAGAGGAGACAGCAAGAGAATGGGGAAGAGACCCAGTTCTAGTGCCCTGTGCCTCTGGTCTGCCCCCAGTGCCCTGTCCCTCTGGTCTGCCCCCAGTCCCCTGTCCCATTTTGTTAAAGTTGTTATTGGTAATATTTAATTGTGTAACTTGATTCTGCATAAAACATTTAACAGTGTCATTCCATTAGATAATCTACGAGGGCGCGTTTAGGGGCGCAATTAGGCATGGTGCAGTGTATGAATTAGGTGGGGCAACTGGTGGCGAGTACCTCTTGAGGCCTGGCTAGTAGCTCAGGGCTTGACATTTTGAGCCCTGGTTATTATATACTATATATACAAAATATCATGCTCTTTCTGACAAAAAATCTTAAATCAATACGGTGCAAATTGTTATTACTACTTTTTCGAATCATCATGTTTCGGTTAAGAGAAACTTTTTCAAAAACACTGCAGAATTAAAAAAAAATTACAGAGTTTTGGGACCCATTTTACCAGATCACCCTCATATCTTATTCCGTAAAAACCAAACCCTTAGGAATCTTATTTCTCCCAATGTAATATAGACTTCACCTAAGGTCTTTTTGGTTGGAGGTCTTAGGGCACAGGTGTCAAACACAAGGTCCGCGGGCTGAATCCGGCCCTCCAGGCCATTTCATGTGGCCCTAGCACCTCTCCTGCAGCTGCAGGAGAGCTCCAGAACTCCTCTGGTCCTCCTCCATACCCTTACTTTCTTCTTTTAAGCAATGCATCCAGCTTCTTCCCAGCAGCAGCATAAGGAAAGGGAGGTACACTGTGATGTAAGGGAGAGTGAGGGACTCAACTTCTGATTGTGGGGTGGGTCTTGACATCTAATGTAAGGGGAGGGGATGCGCTGGACATCTAATCTTGCAGATACAACCAGCCCTTTTGAGGGCAATCTTAACCACTTAAGGACCCGCTCATGTACATATACGTCGGTACTTTAAAGATGGATATCTCGGTAACGGCAGCAGCAGCTGCCACAACCGAGATATTCATATTTTCAGTGAGCGGTCCTGTAAACGATAACAGTGGTCTCCACGGCGGATTCGCCGTAAGATCACCATTATCGGAGGTGGGAGAGGGGCCTCCCCCCTCCCGCCATTCTCCCGCGCCCTCCGCCGGTTACCGGAGCCGTCAACAGCAGCGGAGACGATCGGGTCCTGTCCCCTGCTCGGCTGGGATACGAGTGATGGCAAGATGGCCCCCACCCGTCTCCATAGCATAGCAGGGCGGAAGCCCCTGCTTCTTATAGAGAATTTTTTTTGTTGTCATTTTTTCAAATAACAATTTTTTTTTTTTTTTGCATTTTAGTCTAAATATGAGATCTGAGGTCTTTTTGACCCCAGATCTCATATTTAAGACGACCTGTCATGCTTTTTTCTATTACAACGAGTCCAGACGAGCTTGCGCGCAGAAGCCAACGCATACGTGAGTAGCGTCCGCATATGAAAACGACAAGTTCAAACCACACAAGTAAGGTATCACCGCGATCATTAGAGCGAGAGCAATAATTCTAGCCCTAGACCTTCTTTGTAACTCAAAAGATGCAACCTATATAATTTTTTAAACGTCGCCTATGGAGATTTATTAGGTTAAAAGTTTGACGCCATTCCACGAGCGGGCGCAATTTTAAAGCGTGACATGTTGGGTATAATTTTACTCGGCGTAACATTATCTTTCACAATATAAAAAAAATTGGGCTAACTTTACTGTTGTCTTATTTTTTTAATTCAAAAAAGTGAATTTTTTTCAAAAAAAAGTGCACTTGTAAGACCGCTGCGCAAATACGGTGTGACAAAAAGTATTGCAATGACCACCATTTTATTGGGGGTTTTAAGTAATTTTCGAGCAAAAAAAACTGTTTTAATCTTGTAAACACCAAATCTAAAAAACAGGCAAGGTCCTTAAGTGGTTAATGCTGATGCGGCCCATGATGAAATTGAGTTTGACACCCCTGTCTTAGGGGATTCTTTCTTTGTCGCAAATGTAAAATGTGCCAGACCATCAGTGGGAACACTTATAGCGTCAAATGTTTTACTTCACATAGTACTTTCAAGTCATATAACATTGAACATTTTATTTCATCTACCACTAAGGGTGTGGTTTACCTTGTTGAGTACCCATGTAAGATTCATCACGTGGGTAAGACCATTCAGGCACTTAGGGTAAGGATTAATGAACACATAAATAATATACATAAGGGTTTTAAAGACCACAGCTTGTCTAAACATTACTGCCTTCATCGTAATAGAGAACCTTCTTCTTTAAAACGGATAGGGATTGATTGCTATTCTCCCCATCGGAGAGGAAGTTTTGTGAAAGATATATCCAAATTTGAAACCCATTGGATTTATTAGCTCAAAACCTGTAGACCTTATGGTCTCAACATACAGTGGGACCTGAATAACTATTAATAATATCTAGTTTGTCATTTTTGTTCTTGGGACCTACTTCTTGTTTCTTAGGATTTCATTTTATATTTCAGTTTTATTTTTAGTCATTTTATTGTTTATTCTCTTGAATTATTTTTGTAAAGGCTCGCCCAATGTACGTGTTGGTGCATAATTTTTTTTATTAAAAATAAATAAAGTTTTTTAATATATAAATAGGATTTTGACAGTCTATTTGTTTTTAAACACAAGATGGCGCTGCATATTTTTATCCATCTAAATATATCCAAATATTTAACAATAGTGGCTGCTGACGTAATGTGTTTGGATGTCCTTCAGATCTCTATTGTTTAGTCTTTCAGTGATCACCATGAATGAAGGAGCCAATAACAGAGCATTGGTTCACTATAAGTGTAGATTTATGTCCCGATTTGTGCTCTATTGTTAGTCTATGATGAATACTATTTTCTTGTGGATTTTTCCTATTTTGATTATTCTATGCCCTGGGGAAATCTATTTATTCTTTGTATGGCATCCCACGTTTACTCTCCTTTTTCCCCCGACGACGCGCTGTGATTTTATTAATGTGAGTTACCTTCTACAGCTATGTACATCCTTTGGTAAGAAAGGTACTACAGCACTACTGTGATAAATACAAAAAGAAAATACAACAAAGATAACCAAATGATAAAGCTGCATACATGAAAAGTGTACTAAACCAATAAATAGTGATGTGATGTAATAATGCGCTACAATCAACCCTAATTGCTGTACAGTGCACAACGTGTATCAACGTAAACACTCCAGGTGCTGCAATATTTATCAAATATAAAAATGAATTAACATGAAGAATAAATGAATTGTTTCTGTAAGTTTTTTATCTATTGATGGTATGCACAGTTTTTTTAAATGTTTGCCAGCAATGATGTGGTATATGACCCCTCCGTTTCCGTGACAACATGCAGCTGGCAAGATATAAACTCAGCTGTTTGTGTCACATGGCTACCCATGATTAAGTCACGTGATGAGTGATGTAACGTGTGGGGGAGGAGCCAAGTGACACAATCAACGGAGCGAGATCCGTATGCGGAGATCGCCGCACTGAGCTGTATCAGAGGCTGCATATGATTTCTGTCCAGGGATTCGTGAGTGAGATTACATCGCTGTAGTCCCCGTTCTCTGTTTGGCTATACATACTGCACTATGAGCATTCTCCTGTTTTTTGTCTTTTTCTCATGAGCCATGTTTCTCTGGATTAGCAAGTGTCAGCAACAGACTGTGGTGGAAAGCGCTGTGAAGGATTGAGCGCACCATAGGAGTTTCATACTACTGATTTAGTCTAGATGCACGGACTGTGAACTGCCCTTTGCTGCCTGTATTGTTTTTTGGCACTGATTCACTTTTATAGTGTTTTTTGGCACTGATTGACATTTCATATGGTTTTTGGATTGGATCACATCTACTTCATGTTTATTCATTTTTATATTTGATATATATTGTAGCACCTGGAGTGTTTACATTGATACACGTTGTGCACTGTACAGCAATTAGGGTTGATTGTAGTGCATTATTACATCACATCACTATGTACATCCTTTGTCTCGCTTCCTCTGTGTTGGTTGTATCAATTTTTCATATATGTACCATTCATTTTTTATTTATTTATTTATATATTTGCATGAATTGACATTTTGCACATATTTTCTATATTTATTCATAACAATTTGCACAATATTTTGTATACATGTTTTAAAATCACTCTTTGATTCCGGATGATATATGGGTACAGATCATGATGTTTCTTTTACACTTTAGAGCAAAATAATTTTTAAATGTTTTTTTTTGGGTTATTTGTATTTATAATGAAATGTCCATATTCAGATCAAGTGATGTACAAAACATCTTATCACTGGAGTTTTTAATATATGACTGCAAATATATACGAATGTTATTGGTATATATTTTTGTTGTTTTGTAAATTATTTTGACACTGCTAAAATCCTGTTGTTTTTTCTTTGTTCTTTTATGAGAAAAACTACAAAATAATATTGAGGATGAATAGATCAACAACCACTTTGAATTGTATATTTCTTTTGTCGTGTGACCCCGGAGATCCATCAACAACAGGGAACCCACATCCATATCTGGTGTAGCTGCACGCAAATCCAACTCCATGCTTTTCGGCTCCTTTTCGGCTCATTAATAAGGACATCTTGAGATATTGCTTAGTGACCATGCAGTACACTATTTCAAAGTATTGTAAATAACCAGATACACTCTCTCTGGCCTCTTGGGCCACAATTATGAATGATTTGATGCATATGGGAAGCCTGGTAGATGGAAATCACAATAGAATGGACCACTTTCCTCACCACATTCATGTGCTGATCTTTTCAAATGTCTTCAACCGGTAAATTACCTCCTAGACCCAAACCCCACTTCCCCTAACTTTTGTATTCTGAGTCTTTAGACAGACTGCAATCACATATTTTGATTACTGTCGAACCTATCCCTTCCCCATCCCTCCCTCTCTCCCTACTTACCTTTATACCTTTTGGGTAATGTTTTGAAGAAACACAAACTTTTTCTTGCTCTACCTCATTATTTTGCCACCTGGTATACATGGGACCCTGTTTGGAACACAGCGTATCCAAGAAAATGTAAAGTCAACATTGGACTTTTTGACCTATTATTCTATTATTAAATATCTAGTGCCCCAGAGCTCTGTTACATTCTCACTGTTTTTAGGTGACGGACTGTTCAACTCCCGATTATGGCTGAGATGTCATTTATCATATGATCAATCTAGGGTAGTGTGATGCAATTGCCTATATGTCTCAGTTTAATGCTCCCTGCTTGTTTAAGGCTGTTAATGGTATTTACCCTTCTGCAGCCAGTCCTGTTTCAAATGTTAATTGCTCTAGCCCTGTGTTTACTGGTTACTGTGATTAGACAAGTGGCTCATGTTAATTATGCTGATTGCTTCATTGTGGTAATTATCTCTCTATATGCGGAGCCGAACCGGCTAGATACTGATTAGTTCAAAGAAATATCCTTATTCCAAATCATCTGTATGGAAGCCCCAGTGTGAGGGGGGCGGAGATTTGTCATTGTAACAGTTTTGGAAATGACATATAAGCTGTGTGATATAACATTAAAGGCTGTCTTGTTCTAGCAGTAAGCCTGGACTAATGTGTGGCTTAATGGGCGATCTCAGGGATATTCCTCCTAGTGGAATATTGGGGTGATGTTCTTATGGAAGAAGGGAATCTTTGACGGGGATATCATACCGATACCGTCACAGGTAGCATAGAGGAGCATCTAGTACAAACAGCCATATAGCTAAAAAAAATTGACAGTCTTTTTGGTTTGTGGGTAAGGAACAGCCAACACCAATACCATACACAGTGAGCTACTCCTCTAGCTCTTTGTGTCTATACACCAATATTGTGAACCCACACGAAGCCTGGCTCGGCCCCATTCCCCCCAGCACCGGATCAAGATTGGGCTCAGGTAAGTGTAAAGGAGCACTTGGGGGGGTTTGAGCTTCAGCCTTTAGAACCACTTTAAGCCCTGAAGAAGGACTTTGGATCATTCACAAGGGACACTTTTGATTAAAGTGGATGTAAACCCACTCTCATCCTTTCTAAACTACTGCCATAGTGCTGATCTATAAGGATATAGATGCCTCCTGCATGTATCCTTACCTGTCAAATGTCTCCCCTCTGTCTGTTATGAGACCTGAAAAACTGCAGATTCTGTGGGTGGGTCTATGGTCTGGAGTTCTGAGGGTGGAGTCGTGATGTCAGTAGGCTCCCCGCCCTCCTCTAAACTCCCCTTGTCAACATGCATTTTCTCTTGTGTATTCCTTACACTGAATTCTGCTGTGATCACTAACATCCAGTCAAAACCCAGAAAAGTAACCACATGACTTCAGAAAAGGAGTGGGGGTGGGAATTAAAAAATAATGCCTGTCTCCAGGCTAGTGCATGAGATATGTAAAGAACCTGTCATTCACAGCAAGGGGGCGGAACGGACTAAGGTTTTTCTCTGTAAGTCCGTTTTATTTCACTGAAAAAGGAAAAGAGGATTGCGCAGAGCTGGATTAACTCTGTGTGGCAAGACTGGGCACATATGATAGGAAATATTATACTCTACATTGTGACATCAAAAAATAAATAAAAATAAATCGGATTTACATCCACTTTAAATGTAAACCATTTTTCCCTTAACTTAGGTTTTAACGGCCCTCCCCTTGACACATACAAAAGCTGTCTTGGTCTGCTTATTTAGTTACAGGATGAATATTATTTCAAGCAACAACAGATACTTAAAAAGAGAAAATCTACTTTATTTACGCGGTAGGTAAATAGTGAAACAGTTTTGCAATTATCATACAGTATCTATGAGACATGTCTACCCATTCCCCCCCTACAGAAACACCTCATACACTTTGCATACGCTTGATAAATTGCAACAGTTCAATGAGGGCATTAGAATAGTCTTTGATGCATATTTTCTCCCTCTTTTCAACTTAATAAGATTATATTATAAACATTTCAAGAAATTACAATGAAATCTGAACAGCTTGGCAGATAATATGTAATGTTTGAGTACTTTGACTGTACTATCTAAGGTCTGTTTCTATCAGTTGTATTGACACATGCATAGCTTCCTTCAGATGCGAGGCTCAGTATGTAAGACTGCGGCAAGTAGCGTTTTATTGATGAGTCTTGATAGCTGCATATATGATAGAATCTTCAGTGTGTCTAGTCCGCGAACATTGGGCGACGTTCTTTTTGCTAATTTCAGCATAATGGAGGCCAAACTCAGTTTCTGCCACCTCCTTGTGATCCTGTCATAGTTAAAAAAGAGAAAGAAAGAAGTTCCACATGTCACTAGTTTGTTAGGTGTGCTTAGTGATCGTATGTAGCACCCTCCTAGTATGGGATGCTAGATAAATGTAGTTTTTGGCTCCTCAGTAGTCATTGGAGTAGCTATTGATTTTTGGGCTGTTCTAGATTTCACAGGCCATAGCTTTGATTGTTTCTCCCTGAATTCTGGAGGCTTCCAAAACATAGAGGGTTAGGAAAGTCAAATAGGCAAATTGAATATTTATTGTGCTTGAGCCAATCCCTGGGGAGGTGTGCCTGGTAGGAGGTTGGAGGAGAACACAAATAGCCCAGAGTCTAGTCTCACTGGAGAAGATTTCAGGTTTCCAGCCTCAGGGGCTGCTGCCCCTTTGAGGCTGTCCTGCTGAAGTCTGCTGATGGTCATTGAGGTCCCAGCAATAGTAGAGCTGGGGGGGCTATTTTTAATTACTTCTAAAGGTTTTGGTCTGGAGAACCTGATGAAGAGTGCCTGGTGGGAGCTGGGAGGTGTGAAGCTGCCATGGTTAATTGTGAGTACTGATCCAAGCTCACAAATCTAATGAATCTAATAACTGTGTTGATGTTCTAATTTGTGGGCCACTGGTAGCTCTTTATCTGAGACTGCTCCTACAGGGTCTCCCTTCCCCTCGGTTAATGGTTTCAAAGGGTTAAGCCTAGTGAACTGAATCCTCCTGTTACAATTCAGCATTTTCTGGAGTATCCCATAGCACCACAACCCTTCTCCTTCAATGGAGTGAATGGTGGCCTCTTCACTGTTTTGGAAAAAAAGAATATAATTAAGCCATACAATTCAGACACCCCCACAAGGCTAGCACTATACATACTTTGATTTGTATAATTGTGCAAATCTATGAAATGGAAAAGTATCTCATTTTGAAAATGTAGTTCTGTTTTGGACACCAATTCATATAGAAGATGTTGCAAAACTGGAGGGAGTAAAGAGAAGGGCAACTAAATTAATAAGGGAGGACCTCAACTATCAGGAAAGCTTAACTGAATTAAATATATTGGGGCAGATCCACGTACCTCTGCGCCGGGCGCAGCGTATCTAAGATACACTACGCCGCCATAACGTTATTCTTTTTTTTCGAATCCTGCGCCGTAAGTTACGGCGGTGTAGTGTATCTTTGGCGGCGTAATGGCGCGGAATTCAAATGGATGTAATGGGGGCGTGTTTTATGTTAATACGTCGTGACCCGACGTAAACAAAGATTTTTTTTAACTGCGCATGCGCTGTCCGTGGGGGTATCCCAGTGCGCATGCTCGAAATTAACTCGGAACAAGCCAATGCTCACGACGGTGACGTCATTCTACGCAAATCCCTATTCGCGAACGATTTACGCAAACGACGTAAAAAATTCAAAATTGTACGCGGGAACGCTGGCCATACTTAACATTGAGTACGCCTCATAACAGCAGCTTTAACTATACGCTGGAAAAAGCCGAACGCAAACGACGTAATAAAATGCGCCGGCCGGACGTACGTTCGTGGATCGCCGCAACTGGCTAATTTGCATACTCGACGCGGAATTCGACGGAAACGCCACCTAGCGCCCGCCGAAAAACTGCATCTTAGATCCGACGGCGTACTAAGACATACACCAGTCAGATCTAGCCTAGATGCCGTCTTTTCTTGTTTTGAGGATACAAAACAAAGATACGACGCGCAAAATTTGAAATTACGCAGCGTATCAAGAGATACACCGGCGTAATATCTTTGTGGATCTGCCCCTATTTCTTTAAAAGAGGTGTTTAGGGGGGCTATATCACCATGTATGAATACATAAATGGTCAAAAGTTGTTCACTTTAAGGGCATTTAAATGAAAAAGGGACATTGAGTCTGAAGGAAAAAACGTGAAAATGTAGAATAGACTTTTACAAATATCAATACTGGCTAACTCAGTAGATTAAAAAAGAAAGCTGGATGTGCACAGAGTATAACTGGCTAATAAAATGTTTAAGTAATAACACCATTGATTCTAAGAAATATACAATTGCATTAGGGGATCAGGAGGATGTTTAATATTTTTTTGTTATTGGAGCAAATTGTACAAAGCTTTATAACTTTCTCTGTATCAACTGTGGGTTTAAGACTCTGTAGATGCACATTTTTAATTCCTGCAATTTTTTTTCCATTGGTTGAACTCAGTGGACATGTGTCTTTTTTTAACCTGACTAACAATGCAACTACTTGGAAGGGGGTTCTGCTTTTCACATATCTTCACTTCATTTGTAAAAAAAAAAATTATTCTCCCAGTATCAAACAGAAAGCACAGAGAGAAAAAAATTATAAAAATACTGGCCTCTCTCCTAAATTAAACTGCAACTAGCAACACACAGAGGCAGGCTTCATTTACTAAATCCTCCAATATCTTTTTTTAATTTAAACATTGTGTGCAATATACTTACTCTTTTCTGACTTGTAGGGGGACCTGTAAAGGAGTAGTAAAAGATATACATTTTTAATAAATTAAACTTTTTTTTTAATGTTGAACTTGATACAACAAATACAATCTTGAATGGAAAAAAACATGTTGCTTTGTATTTAAAATGCAGTTTGCAGCCTTTTCTTCTCTTATTTTTAGAAGACGTGTGCTCATTGTTCTAAACGGGTCCAGCATTCTAACTGGAAACAAAATAGCCCTTAAAACTGCAAATGAGGAAAGGACCATTAAATCTAAAGCCAAAAACGTTCTTTTCATATTGGATATAGTATAAAATAGTTTAACCCCTTCCATAGAGGGCATTTTCACCCCATTCCTGCCCAGATCAATTTTTAGTTTTCAGCGGTGTTGCACTTTGAATGACAATTGCGTGGTCATGCAACACTGTACCCAAACTAAATCTTTATGTTTTTTCCCCCCACAAATAGAGCTTTCGTTTGGTGGTATTTCATCATCTCTGCGGTTTTTATTTTTTGCGCTATAAACTAAAGAAGAGCGACAATTTAAAAAAAAAAACACAATATTTTTAACTTTTTTATTTAATAAATATCAATTTAAAAAAAAAAAATTCCTCAGTTTAGGGCGATACGTATTTTTCTACATATTTTTTGGTAAAAAAAATCGCAATAATCGTATATTGATTGGTTTGGGCAAAAGTTATAGCGTCTACAAAATAGGTGATAGATTTATGGCATTTTTATTTTATTAATTTATTACTAGTATTGGTGGCGATTTGCGATTTTTTATTGCGACCGTGACATTGCGGCGAACACATCGGACACTTTTGACACGTTTTTGGGACCATTCACATTTATACAGCGATTAATGCTATAAATATGCATTGATTACTGTGTAAATGTGACTGGCAGGGAAGGGGTTAACCACTAGGGGGCGCTGAAGGGGTTAATATGTTCCCTAAGGTGTGTTCTAACTGTAGAAGGGAGGGGACTCTCAAGGGGAGGAGACCGATGTGTGTTCCTCTGTACTGGGAACACACATTGGTCTCCTCACCGCTGATAGGAGGTGGATCTGTGTGTTTACACACACAGATCCACACTCCTGCCGTGATTACCGACAATCGCGGGCACCCGGCGGCACGCCCTAGATCGCCGGGAATACAGGACGTCGTATGACGTCCACCCCGGATCGACGAGGGGTTCCTGCCGCTGTCATTTCACAATGATGCGGTATGGAAGTGGTTAAAAAACCCTGCCATGTTTTTGTTCCAATTTGTCCATTTATGTTCCAATTGAGGTTCTTCCTTCATTTTCTGTTCCGTGGACACAAGGTTCACCCTCTTGGTTTGGTTTGTTTGTGTACCATGAGTGTTCAGAACCTTGGCCGTGATTGGTTAAAGGGGTTGTAAGGGTTTGTTTTTTATTTTCTAAATAGGTTCCTTTAAGCTAGTGCATTGTTGGTTCACTTACCTTTTCCTTAAGGATTGTCTTGATCACTTGAATTGTGTCACTAACAATAATTCAACGCTAGGGGGGAGGCGGTGTGGTAGGTAAGGGGTTAAGGGTAAATATGGTAATGTATTTCCCCACCTGGTGGGAAATGTATTATGTTTTTTTTTATATGTGCAAATTAAAAATCAATAAAACATAAAGTAAAAGATCAATAATTCAGCGCTGTACTCTTTTTTTATTTTTTACTAGCTTAAAATAAAAAACAAACCTTTACAACCGCTTCAAGTGTACTGTGTTCGAGACCGCTTGGAAGAGGTAGTCCCAGGCATTGTTCATTTATGGTCGGTACAGTTTGCTTCAATGTGATCGAAAACTATGTGTGAGAACAGAACTCTACATAGATCACTGAGAAAAGAAGGAGGGATCACTGTGGTCTGGTTGTCAGAGGTGTTGATGTAAGTGTTCCCAGAAACTCTTGCTTATGGCCCAGTATGAGTGTAGACAATCAAACTCGCATGGTTCAGGTCAACCGTGCCCAGTGTGTGTGCACCCTGCAAGTGTCTGTCATATAAACCCAAATATGACCCACCTGTGTGGCAGTATTTCATGATCACAGCCAGCAGCACAATTATAACACAAATCAATAACCCTATGACCATGTAGGGGATGTTCACTTGCCCATGGTGGTCTCCATCTGTATCTAAAAGAGAAGAGTAATTTGATAGGAAGCTGCCATTGAAATGTAAGTGAAGAAAAAATGAAAAAAGCAAAAACATATGCAATACATTTAATTTTTTATACCATTAAAGACCCAACAAATATAGGAAAATGCCTGTTGATTTGACAGAAATCTACTTATCTCCTGAATTTCTACAACACACAGCCCATCGTCTTTTGATAAACTACTAAACCACTGCTTGTTAGGCCTCATTCACACGGACGGACTGTCCGCTGAAAACGGTCCGCCGGACCGTTTTCAGCGGACATGTCCGCTCGGAGATTTCTGTCTGATGGTTGTACACACCATCAAACAGAAATCCGCGCGGACACGATATGCGGTGACTTGGCCGCGCCGTCGCCGCGACGATGACGCGGCGACGTGCACGGCCCTGAAAGTTCAATGCTTCCACGCATGCGTCAAATCACTTCGACGCATGCGAGGGCTTTCAGCCGATCGGACATGTCCGGTGAGTCTGTACAGATGACCGAACATGTCCGACGGACAGGCTTCCAGCGGACATGTTTCTTAGCATGCTAAGAAACATTTGTCTGCTGGAAACCTGTGCGATCCGCCGGAAAATTGTCCGGTCGGACGTACAGACGACCGAACATGTCCGCTGAAACTGGTCAGCGGACCAGTTTCAGCGGACATGTTCGGTCGTGTGTACGGGGCCTGAGGGTACTTTGCCTGCCCTGGATTCCAGAAATCCTACTCTCAGAATTCCTGCCAGGACTTCCAATGGTACTCACGAATTCCCTTCCCTGTAACAAAGCTGGGTGTAACCTCAAATCAGTAAGCATTTTTTTGACCAGCATTTGAAGTGGCTGCTGCTGTGTGTTATTGACAGCTACCTGAGAGCTAAATAGCTATAACACTTGCTGGCCAGTGGCCAGTTGTCTGTTACTTGTTCTTGACCCAGATTAACCTCACTACTCTCTTGCTTGCTGGTTGACTCGACCTCTGCTTGGACTTGACTCCTTTTATGCTTGCTGCTTGCCCAGACCTCTGCTTGGACCACCTGAATGTTCTCATGCCCGCCTCCTGCCTCAACCCTTCCCTGAACCTAAATACTCTCTCATCTGCAGTCCTGTTAACAGTCTCTGCACTATAACCTCTCCATTCCAATCATTCCCTTTGATGATCCTTAGGGCTGTTGTCTGGTGTCAGTTTGCAGCAAAATAAATTGGGACTACTAGGGTTCCATGCCTGCCAGGGTGCAACATAACACTGTCTTCTGTCTTCTTATCTGCAGCATAAGGACTTATTGACTTGAAATAAGCAAAAAGTACAGGACACAAGACAGCTTTGAATTTCTGAAAAGATCAACACCGTATTTTTTTCACTTAAAAAACAAGTACTGTGTAGCAAAATGTTTTCATTGTTATATTTAACAGGATAGCTATATATATCTAATGGTGAGGAGAATCATTGAAAACATATTATCTATACCCAATGATACACACACATCTGATGTATATACAGAACATTAAAGTGCAAAGTGCCTGTGAATTAACAACATATAAATTCAAACAAATTTAAGAAAAAACGTTACCTTTGGAGAGGCGTCTTTTAATAAAACCCCCAACCCCTGGGGGGTGCCAGTTCCGATCCAACATTTTTTTCTACAACAATGCCGAAGTGTGTTTATTTCACTATAGAGGAATTTTCTCTTGCGTCACCAGGACATAGAATAGTTCTAACCCCTCCACATTCTATGCAAAACTAAAAACCTTTTGGCCGGAACTGTCTTTTGCTATATACAAGGGAACAACAGACGATGACCTATGTCCAGCCTATATGTTACCTACCTACCAGTCCTGTACTTTCAGAACAAGATGTCTTGGTCACTTCCAGTCTTGTTCCCTTCCCTTTGGCTTTTTCCCCATCTACAATTTCCACCTGGCAGCAGTATATTTCAGAATCAAACTTGGTCAGGTTCATAATGGTAATATTGGAGGAGCTGTAGATCACTCTGTCTCCTTCTCTGATTGGCTGTCCTCCCTCACAGCCCAGAGTCCAGGTTACGTGAAAAGAAAACTTCTGATGCGTTACTTTGCACTCGATGGTCACATTACTTCCTGGCTCAGCAGTGATTAATATTGGCTGTTCCACCGAAATATGATTTTTACCACCTGTTTTTAAAATAGAGACATTTACACCATATGGCAACAAGATTTAAGCTGAATAAATAGTGCAAGTAACGAGCTGTGCTTCTGGGGCTGTATATCATTGACTCCAATTCATCAAACTGCAATACCATTTACCTCATGCTAAATAGCGCTTAAAGGTAATTTAACACCTGTCAGTAGCCAGGGTATTAATTGACATTGATAAATAACCATTGTTAAAAGAGAACTCCAGCTTTTGAACAAATTTACATAGTTGGTTTCGGCCAAAATGGCCCAAACCAACTAGGTCATTCCAAAAGCTCTCAGCCCACTGCATGTGTGGTGAAACTATATTTAACTGTGGTTACATACAGTATACCGCACTGTGTTCCGGATACAAGCAGAGACTTTGTGTAAGACAGACTAGTCTACAGTCTATAGGACAAGGGGGATGCAGGGCTGTGAAATGAATGAACCCCAGGTGTTACATCCGTGGGATGAAGTGCAGAGTATAGGGTGCAAAATACAGTGCATATGTAAATAAAAATTATCCTAAAAGTAAAAAATCATCCTCGGACGAGATGAGAAGACGTCCGTGATAGGCGGAAACAGAACAGAGGCGCTGCTGGGAAGATTTGTGTGCCGCCTATCACAGAACACTCTGAAGTGAAGGCGTGGCTTTGAAATCATTCACGCTCGCACTCGCCATATGGAGACCGCTGTCAGCCAAAAACACACTAGGGCTTATTTTCGGGGTAGGTCTTATATGCTGTCTTCTCTCCCCCCTGCCTGTCAGAAATCCCCTTTGGAAATTCCTAAAATTTACAGCACCGCATATTGCATAATGTGTATGTCTGCATGTGTCTGCATGTGTCTGCATGGTCAGCGGACCAGTTTCAGCAGACATGTTCGGTCGTGTGTATGAGGTCTTAGTGAAATAAATTTACTTTTGCACGATATTCTAATTTTTCGAGTATCACCTGTATATATATTTTTTTTTTTTTTTTTTAGAATAATTTTTGTTTACATATGCACTGTATTTTGCACCTTGTACTTTGCACTTCATCCCCAGATTTAATACCTAAGGTTCATCCATTTTACAGCTCTGCAACCCCCTTGTCCTATATATTTGTATGCATTTTGTCTTATTGCTGATGCCGGCAGCTGATTGTAAGTAGCAGCGCAAATTTTTCCTTCACTATAGTCTACAGTCTAGTTTACAGCAGCAGCGCTCAGCCAATCACAGCGAGCAATGTATTTTATTAATGAATACAAAGCCTCCTCTGGCTGAGTCAGAGATTGTGACATTATCAGTCTGCCTCTCCAATCAGAGGAGGCTTTTATATTCATTAATAGAATACCTAATGTGACCCCAAAGCTGATGGAGAGGGGCAGGTCAAACAAGGATGCTATGCAGGTGACCGATATCCTCCGTATCAACTGATAATGTCATTGGGCAGCTAGAAGGTTGTAATGGTGCACAATGAAAACATGTGGCTTTGTGTACCTAAAAGGCAGGCTTCATCCATACGCCAGCTTGTATATACTTTATGGGCAATTTTTAGGCATTTTGCCAAGGCACCCCTGAAGAAACTTCAAAGCACCTCATGGTGCCTGGGCACCTTGGTTGAAAAAGGCTGGTGTAGCAGTTAACAACAGCCTATACAAAACACTGGATGTGTTTACCAGAGTTGTAGAACAAGTAGTATTTGGTGCACCAAAATAGCAATATTTAAAAAAAATATATAACTCAGTGAAGTAAAACTTTGCAATACTATAAGCTCTATTGTAACCTATATACCGTGTTTCCCCGAAAATAAGACCTACCCCGAAAATAATACCTACCCCGATTTTCAGGAAGGGCTGCAATATAAGCCCTACCCCGAAAATAAGCCCTAGTTTAGAGTGCTGGGGAAGTCCACTATATTACACTATTATATGGTGTCGTTGTGCCAAATACCTTTTGGTATAGCGCTGACCTCCCTGTGCTCTCAGCTGTACTCACGCTGCTCTCCTCTTTCCCTCTCCTCCCAGTGGGGGATCTCGGGCCCCCCTCCCTCTGCATTCCTTAGAGCTGGGAAGAGGCTTTCGGCAGGAAACGGAATCGCCGAACAGCGCTCAGCTGATGTCATGCGGATCTGCTCTTCTGAAAGCTGTCAGGGGGAACCTCGGGCCCCCCTCCCTCTGCATTCCTCGGAGCTGGGATAAGGGCTCCGGTGGCTCAAGGAAATTGCCGAGCAGCGCTCAGCTGATGTTACGCCGATCTGCTTATCTGAAAGCTGTCAGGGGGAATCTCGGGCCCCCCTCCCTCTGCATTCCTTGGAGCTGGGATAAGGGCTCCGGTAGCTCAACGAAATTGCAGAGCAGCGCTCAGCTGATGTTACGCCGATCTGCTTATCTGAAAGCTGTCAGGGGGAATCTTGGGCCCCCTTCCCTCTGCATTCCTTAGAGCTCCGGCAGGGAAACAGAATTGCCGAGCAGCGATCAGCTGATGTCGGGCTGCTCTGCTCTTCTGTAAGCGGTCAGCGAGGGATCTCGGGTCCCCCTCCCTCTGCAGTTTTTGAAGAGGGGGAAGAGAGCTTCAAAGGGTTACAGATGCGCCCAGCACTAGAAGAAGGTATGTGGCACATACACATGCAGACATACACATTATGCAATATGCGGTGCTGTAAATTTTAGGAATTTCCAAAGGGGATTTCTGACAGGCAGGGGGGAGAGAAGACAGCATATAAGACCTACCCCGAAAATAAGCCCTAGTGTGTTTTTGGCTGACAAAAAAACCTGGGCTTATTTTCGGGGAAACACGGTAGCTATTGCGTATATGTATCAATTGTATGATGCCTTTAATTAGCTATTCTATTAGAGTATGCTAATCTTAATGATATAACTATGAAGACAGACACATTTGCTCAGTAAACAATGTTACATTTATTTCCCAAGAAAATAGGAATGTCACAAAACTAAACAGCAAATATCTACAACATATAACAACATCATCAAAAATACTTATCGCCTCCTCTGGGTAAACCCTCACTGTCTGAGCTCAGATGTTAACAGAAAGGGCTAAGCCTCATGGCTAGGCCCAATCCCCATGAGGCTCTCAAGAGACAGCCTCATGGCAAAGGCCTTCCAACGAAAAGAGACAGAGCTCTCTCCAACAGCCCTTTTTACAAAAACTCATAGACTCATTCAAACTCCCCCCATTGCTTCTGGACCAATTATAGTGTTCACAGGACAATCCTCCATAATAAATTATATTACTGACTGTCCTGCCATACTTGGCCTCTGGGGGCAGTATTGCCATATCATCTCCTATAGCTTGCTGGCCTTTGAGCATTCTCATTGAAGCTTGTATCACCCCAGGTGGGCTGGAGCCAAGCCTTCTTGCTATGCAGATGCTGATATGTTCCAAAGCTTTGAATGTCCTTACAACTTGGGGTCATCTGGCTGTATGAACTAGGAAGCGAAATTCCAGATTAACTCACGTTGCCTTCCAACACTCAGCCTTTTGGTTAGAGTCATTGCCTCCCCAGTAGCTTTACTAGAATTAAAGCAAATGACAAACTCAGGCTTGGAGTGAACAGCCAGATTTACTGCTAACACGCACAAATCGGTTCAATTCCTGGTCCCTGTAACTCCCACTGTATTTATGATAGCATGAAACCTTCCATTGCTGGGTAGTAGCAAACCTGAATGTCTGTACAAAACACTAACTGGTTAAAGGGGCTGTTGGGACTTTGCCAGATGTTACCCCTTTTCATGTAACCTAATAGGTGGAATCTGTTTTGATTAAGTAGTTTGCACCTTGAATTTCTTTGTTTTTCATTTTGTCTTGATAAATATTTAAAACAATGCATTAAACTTAGATCAAAGCTACTGGAAAATGTTCACCTGGAAGTGGTTAAGAGAGCTGAGAATGTGATAATCTACTTTTTGTAATATTGAGATGTAGTAATAACACCAACTGACCACAGACACATACAAGATGTGTATATACTCTAAAGGCTCTCCAGACCATTTAACCTGAGCTAATTAGATGTTTTTCATTTCCCCTAAATCCGACTGACTATCAGAAACAAATAATGGTTTTGTGGTTGCTGAAAATTACAATAGAGACAATATGGGTTCTACAGCATTACAGGCGATCCCCAGGTTACAAACAAGATAGGGACTTTAGGCTTGTTCTTAAAGAGGAGGTCCGCCGATTTTTTTTTAAAGTCAGCAGCTACAAATACAGATTTTTTTTTTGGGGGGGGGGGGGGTGTACAGTACACAGCCAGTCAATGCACACCCCCCTGGTGGGGCCACCCATACACCCCCTCCCATTGGTCGGTCAGTGTCACCCAGCAGCCGCAACGCTTAGACCTCTTTTACACTGGGGCATTTTTCAGGTGCTTTAGTGCTAAAAATAGCACCTGTAAAGTGCCTGAAAAATGCCTCATCTGCAGTCCCAGTGTGAAAGCCTAATTTCCTGTTGCGGCTGTTATTCTTAAAGAACATTTCATATTCCTGATATGTGATTGCTTTACTATGTACTTGTATGAGAAAGTTTCCTGTACTCTTTGTATTACTTTCTTTGTGTGAACCCTTGGTGTTCATGCTTTCCTATTAAAAACAAACCACACTAGACAGGAGAGCACTGCCTGGTCAGTTTTCTGGCTGTGCTGGGAATTGAGCCTGCTCTCCTCTCCATACATACACTTTAACATAGCAATTTTTTGAAGTATAAATTATTCTTCAAGAGTAACTCCACTTTTGTTGAGAAAAAAACATTCCCCTCTGGGTGATCTTTGTACATTGCACAGATTTTAACAAACGTTGTTGTAGATTCCTACCTTGTGTTATTCTGAAGAATTCCCTGTGTATTTGTCTGTGTCCAGGTGGTAAGTGACTCTTATAGGAGTGGTTTCATAATTATCTATTATCTGCAGCACATGCAGGGCTCTAACAATGAAAGCTGCTGGGATTGCATCGCTTTAGATGTGATTTCCTATTGGGGGTATCTCACCAAAAATGAAATTTTTGTTGCTGAGGATGCCTGATATCTGACTTGTATCTTAGTGAAGACTTTTGGGAAAATGTTTCTGGGGGGCGTTCTGTATACATTCTGTGTACAGAAAAGCTCCAGGTAGCCATATTGCATTTTACAGAAAATTTCAGAGCTGAAGATTGAAAAGGAAAGATTATTTTTAATAACATTCAATTACAATAGTACTTGAGTCTCAATTTTATTTGTTATATTATTTATAATAAAAATGATTTGCTATTTTTTCTATTTTTTCCCCACAAAAGTGGAGTTACCCCTTTCATTCTAGAACATTTTTATTACAGAATACATATCGAAAACATTTAATAATACATCATAAACCTTATACTATAGGCAAAATAACAAATTACATATCTGGTGCAGTCTGTAAATAGCATTAGCACAGCTGTCTTTTTTTTTTTTTTTTTCATTTCTTCTCTGTAGCATAGTTTAATCACCTGTTAATCCTGCCAGTAAGTCTATTATTTTTCTTTAAACACTTCAGCCCCTGAAGAATTTACCCCCTACCTGACCAGGCAACTTTTTGCGATACTGCCATGCGTCGTTTTAACTGACAATTGCGACAATGCACCCAATGTGTCATATTTGATTTTAGTAGATACCTCAGGTATAATATTTGTTTTGGTCTGTATGCATTGCACATATGATGGACTGATCTCAATATTGGTCCTTCACGTTATAGCTCTTTACTGTTTCCTTAACCTGCCTGGCGGTATTCCCGAGTCTGACTCGGGGTTAGATTTTCCTGCTGCGAGCGGTAACCCTGAGTCAGACTCGGGCTTGCCTCGCTAGATCCACAGGCTTGGTTTACTTACCTTGTCCCTGGATCCAGCGATGCCACCGCGCTGTGTGAGCGAGCAGGACCTCGCTCGATTCACACAGTGTCCTCCTGTGCCGCCGATCTCCGTTCCCTGCGACGTTACGACGCACGGGGACGGAGAACGGCGCCAAATTCAAAAAAGTAAACAAACACATTACATACAGTATACTGTAATCTTATAGATTACAGTACTGTATGTAAAAAAAAACACACCCCCCTTGTCCCTAGTGGTCTGCCCAGTGTCATGCATGTCATTTTATATAATAAAAACCTTTCTTTCTCCCTGCAAACTGTAGATTATCCATAGCAACCAAAAGTGTCCCTTTATGTCAAAAATAGTTTTAGATCACCTAAAAAACAGCGATAATAAATTATAATCACTTGCAGAATTGTGCGATAGCGATTTGTGGGGAAATTTGTCATAAAAAAAAAAAAATAATGACAGTGACAATTCTGCAACTGAGCAAATTTCAGTGATTTTGATTTGATTACATTATTGAATAATTTTTATTATAATTATATTATTATTTGTTATAATTATTTAAAATTATTTATTATATTATAATTTATAATTTTGTTTTTAAAAAAATGTCATACCCGGGATGCCTATTAGAATCTTGTTTGGTCAGATTTAAGTGAGTTATTTCTAAAAATTACAGACCTACAATATAAAACGCCAAATTTCCTTGCAAATAATGGTACCGCTTTCAGCATGTTTTTTCTGAAAGAATCATACCGCTAGGGAGGTTAATTATTTATTTTTGTCTATCACATAAACAGGGCCGCTGCTGTGTTGTTGTTTTTTTTCATGTTTTGGTAATTGGTTAGCGCAGTATTTTTTGCACATTTCCATAATGATCAAATGTTTTTAACAAATTGTTTTTTTTTTTAATGATTTTAATATGAACTAAATAAACTATATGAATTTTATCTTATATTTTTGCTTAAAGCGGTTGTAAACCGCATAAACTTTTTTTTTTTTTTTTTAAACCTGGCATACTGGCTGATTATGAAATACTTACCTCGGAACGAGGTGAGGAACACTTTCCTGGTTCACGCCGAGCGAGATGTCATCTTGCTCCGGCGTGTCTTCCGGGTATCGCCGCTCCAGCGCTGTGATTGGCTGGAGCGGCGATGACGTCACTCCCGCGCGTGCGCGCGGGAGATTTAAAATCGGCAGGGTCCGGCGGACGCCGGTCCTTTAGCCGAGGATCCCCCCTGCACATGCGCCGCTGCAATCAGCGGCACATTGCGGGGGGAATATCTCCTAAACCATACAGGTTTAGGAGATATTCTTGATACCTACAGGTGAGCCGTATTATAGGCTCACCTGTAGGTAAAAGTGACAAATAAAGGTTTACAACCCCTTTAAGTTACTGGCACCTAAAAAATCCCAGCTCTTTTTTTAGAGCAGCCTTTCGTGTTTTTTTTTTAACAAAAATTATACCTTTCCCAAAACCATTGATCATTATTTTAGATTGAAAAAAAATTATATTTAATGCAGCAATATTTTCTTTTAAAAAAAACTATTGTCTACGTTTTTGTTTTCTAATGTCTGTAGAGGTAAATGGTAATAATATGAACTCCTATAAATTTTAGTATAATGGAATATAATTATACATTACTTTATTGAAAACTGCCACCTAACATGGCCTTCCTCTTAACAACTGACATAATATTTAAATACTTATTATCGGATATGTTGAGACTTGAGAAGAAAAGATCAGATATACAGAGAAGAAAGATTAGTTATTGTAACAGAGCAACACAACCTATTTTAAACCCTTCTAATGTAACTAAAGGTAATTGATGACAGTGATTAAAATTAATATTATTTCATTTTTCTTAAAGCGGGGGTTCACCCTAAAAAAAAAATTCTAACATTGCATGGAGCCGACCTATGAGACCGACAGTATGCTGTTGGTTTTTTTTTCTTGCGTACATACCATTTTAATGCTATTTTCACCCCCGGCTTCCCGGGCACCGTATAGAGCCGCACCGACGTTCGGCTTCTTTCGGCAACTCGTGACGCGCAGTATGCGCCGGTCGGAAGCACGTCAATCACAGCCTGTGATTAGGAACGCCCACTCCCCCGGGAAAGCCGGGGGTGAAAATAGCCCTAAAATGGTATGTATGAAAAAAAAAAAAACAACAGCACACTGTTGGTCTCATAGGTCGGCTCCATGCAATGTTGGAATTTTTTTTCAGGGTGAACCCCCGCTTTTTTTTTTTTTTTCACAATTAGTGATAAGCAGAATTAAGGTTTAATATTTCTTAAATATTAGGATTTTTGGGGGGGATTTTAGTAAAATACAAATGGTGTCAAAAAGCAATGTGAGTTTAATGTTGTCTTTTTAGATTTTAAGTGTTCAGTCTGCTTTAAATGACTCCTGGGGGTAAAGAGGCACATTTTAATTATCCTGGACCTGTTCTTGAGCCAAAAATACCGCTCTCATTAGGTTCATTATTATTTTTTTGTTCCACAAGTGATAAAAATAACCTAAATAATAAAAATGAAAGCAACAGTACACATAAACATAAAATGAATACAAATAACACTAATTAAAATACTTAATTATCCTAACTACACCCCCAAAATGAAAATGAATTTCACCTAACTCACTTATCCTTAATTCCTAGTTATAAACCGTGTGTATGCAATAACGCATTAAACACATACAAGTTTCCCCAGTGACCTTTCATTTGTCATATAAATTAATATATTTTTCAACATTGTCCAATAAATGTGAGATACTATAATTATTATTATACAGGATTTCTATAGCGCCGACAGTTTGCGCAGCGCTTTACAACATAAGGGCAGACAGTACAATTACAAAACAGTTTATTACCTTAGGAATCAGAAAGATATCCTTTATGTAGATGGCAAAGCTTTTAAAAAATGTCAAGGTAAAATATGTTTTTTGCAGGTTTTATTAGCCAGCTAAAAAAATAAATCTGTATTCAAACAGTCATTTGGGTTAAGTGGAATTTCCATTTTTTTATGTTAATCAGATCTTAAACAAACATTGATTATTTGGATTGGAAAACCTATATTAAATAAACCACATAGCCTTAAACATAATTAAACATTGAGTTAAAATAAAAATGTAAATTAAGTATATAATGTAGCCAAATATTGAAAAAAAACAATTACAAAAAAACGAAGAAAACTTTTGTTAACTTTTAGATATTCCATATTGATATTATCTTTTAATACCATCCTTTCAACCTTTATTTTTACTGAGATAGCATGTAGTGTCATCATGTTACAGAATTGTAGCTTTTGGAGGATAGAAATGCATATAGTATTTATGAATAAACAAATATGGCATTCACTAAACATAAGCTGGTGGTAATCATTCTTGGTTGTTAAACACATACACACGTAAAATTCACCAGCAACGAATGTGTGGTGAATGTAACATTTACTGCTATAAAAATATACTCCATGGGATATCATCCCTTAAATTCGTTTAACAACTTAACAAAAATGATAGTTGCTAATAAAAAAAAAAAAAGGAGAGAACACATATTTTCTCAATTATCCAATCCAAATAAAGTGATATATAAAATACCCCATAATAGTGAATATATAAAATACCCCACTACACTGAATTCAGTGTCCTTGCAGAACAAATGCAAATTCGTTTTTGTTTAAGTCTGAATATTAAATGAACCTTTAAAAGGAGAAAGCACCTTATATTCTTCCTTACCAGTTAGTATAATGAAATGGAGGAAGCCAAGCAGAAGATACTGGTAGAATTGTACAAGGATCTTCATGGCTCTGGTCATAGTAGAAGAAAAGCTATTCTCTGGTGATTTTTTCTCTTAAAGTCAGTTTACGAAGCTCTACCCAAAGCCCTGCCCCGCCTTGCCTTCTACCGTAAGTGTGGTTAAAGTGATAAAAATAGTCTTCTTGTAAAGTATGTACAAATTAACAAAAATAAAATCATATTATATGCTCAGTAATGACACCATGCAACTAAAATATCTGTTTACAGAGAGAGAGAGCACATTCTTAAGAGCAAAGCATTGTTGAACAACGAGTGGAAAGGTTTCTGGTGGGAATTTTCTGTCATTTAAACCATGTTCCCTCAGAATAATGAATGTCCTTAATTTCATTGCAGCCAGAGGTGTAACTAGAACCCTCAGGACCCCGATGCAAGAAACCATGAAGGGCCCCCCTGCACCCGTTCCAGGGGCCTTGCCACTGATCCAGGCCCTTTACTCTCATTGCAGGGCTCTTTATTGTAATCCCAGAGCAGGATCCTCTAGTGTCTTCTGCAGCGGAACCCCTTCGTGCATGGTTGACCACCTTTCCAAAGCAAGTCCGGTTCACTTTTTATTTTGTGTGTTCAGCCGGCCAATGTAGGAGAGAATGTATCTTTTTTTCCTCAAAAGTTTTATTGAAGTAATCATCAGCATACACTCCAACAGTACAGGTTCCATAAAAAATGTTGATAAACACATATCATCACATTAGATAAGTATAAATGTCTGCAGTACAATTCTGCTGTTCACCGTGACTTCCTCCACCCCTCCCTCCCCACTTAACTGGTCTCCCGCCATAGTTACTTGTTGTGTATTAATCCCAAGGGCCACCCCCCCCATGCCCCGTCCTGACTCTGCCTGCATGCTTAGAGAAACAGTCTGTCCAAGACCAAATTTACTGGACCAAGACCAGGGGTATCCAACCATGCTGATCATAGTGTGTTAAACTTTTCTGGGCGACCCCTGTGCTGGAAGATGTACTTCTCCAAACACAGGGGCCCGGATTCAGATAGGAGATACGACGGCGTATCTCCTGATACGCCGTCGTATCTCTAAGGCCGACCGGTCGTATCTATGCGACTGATTCATAGAATCAGTTACGCATAGATCGCCCTAAGACCTGCCAGGTGTAAGTGACTTACACCGTCGGATCTTAGGCTGCAATTCCAGGCCGGCCGCTAGGTGGCGCTTCCATATCTTTTACGCGTCGAATATGCAAATTAGCATTTACGCCGATTCAGAAACGTACGACCGACCGGCGCATTTCGTTTACGTCGTTTGCGTTCGGCCTTTTCCGGCAGAAAGTTACCCCTGCGGCGTATCCTATGTTAAGTATGGCCGTCGTTCCCGCGCGAGTTTTGAATTTTTGGAAGGACTTACTTTCTTTTTTTTTAAGGACATTTTACATTTACCAATGCCTCATACACCAGAGGTTGGACTGTTGGGAGTGCTCAATGAGCTTGTACCCAGGACTCATGCTCGAACTCTGGTGTGCATAATTCTTTTTCATGCCAGGAAATTAATTCTGTTACAATGGAAGGGTGCCTCTGCTCTGCCTCTGCCTAATGGGTGTCCCCCTGGGTTGGCTTGCTATGGCTGCAAGTTGATGGGGACTAGGGATAAGCTTCGAGTTCAAGTCATGTTCGACTCGAATATTGCCTGTTTGCCTGTTCGGCGAACAACGAACAATTAGGGGTGTTCGCGGCAAATTCGAAAAGCCGCGGAACACCCTGTTAAAGTCTATGGGAGAAATCTAAAGTGCTAATTTTAAAGGCTAATATGCAATTTATTGTCCTAAAAAGTGTTTGGGGACCTGGGTCCTGTCCCAGGGGACATGTATCAATGCAAAAAAAAGTTTTAAAACGGCCGTTTTTTCGGGAGCAGTGAATTTAATAATGCTAAAAGTGAAACAATAAAAGTGAAATATTACTTTAAATTTCGTACCTAAGGGGGGGGGGGTAAAGTTAGCATGTGAAATAGCGCATGTTTCCCGTACATAGAACTATCCCTGCACTAAGTGTCATTTCTGAAAGTAAAAAAAGTCTTTTAAAACCGGACTTGCGGCTTTAATGAATTGTCGGCTCTGGCAATTCAGAGCGAATTCATTCATAAAAAAAAAAAAGTGTGGGGGTCCCCCCCCAAATTCCATTACCAGGCCCTTCTGGTCTGGAATGGATATTAAGGGGAACCCCGCCGTCAATTTAAAAAAAAATTACGTGGGGTTCCCCCCAAATATCCATTCCAGACCCTTCAGGTCTGATGTGGATTTTAAGGGGAACTCCACCCCAAATAAAAAAAAAAAGTGGCGTGGAGTTCCCCCAAAAATTCACACCAGACCCCTTATCCGAGCACGTTAACCTGGCCGGCCGCAGAAAAGAGGGGGGACAGAGTGTGGCCCCCCCTCTCTTGAACCGTACCAGGCCACATGCCCTCAACATGGGGAGGATGTCCCCATGTTGATGGGGACAAGGGCCTCATCCCCACAACCCTTGCCCGGTGGTTGTGGGGGTCTGCGGGCGGGAGGCTTATCAGAATCTGGAAGACCCCTTTAATGAAGGGGACCCCCAGATCCTGCCCCCCCCATGTGAATTGGTAATGGGGTAAATTGTACCCCTACCATTTCACGAAGGAAGTGTAAATAGTTGGAAAAAACACACACACACACCGTAGAAAAAAGTCCAATGTTGTCTGTATCCAGCGACGGGTGCGGGTGATCTCCAGTCCAGCGATGAGAAGATCCATCCATCCAGAGCGCAGCATCGCCGACCTCCTCTCACTGTTGGACACAGCCCAGCGAATGACGCGGCTGAAGCTGTGACATTTCTTATTGCATATACAGACTGATTTTACTGTTATGGGTTTGGTAACACTTTAATTGACAGGTAAGAGGGTAACTTTGTCAGACAAATTGTGTATTTTTTAAAATTTTAAAATGATTCCTAATAATGTTCTCCACCATAATAGCATAATATTTCCCCATAGTCTGGTCAGTAAATCATTTTTTCTTTTTCTCCTCTTAGTAAAATGATGAGACCAACATCTAGAGTTTAGAAACATTTCTACAGTGCAATTTCTGCTGAGAGAAAAGCTGCAATTTGCAAATATTATTTTCCAAATGCTACAAGGATGACAAAACAGCACAAATTGCACTGTGGAAATGTCCCCCAGTCCCAGTGTGAAAGTCCAGTAATGAAAGTGCGAGTAGCTTTTCCCTCCAGTGTTCTCATTCCAGAAACACTCTTTCAGCTGCTTCTGGATCATCACAAAGTGTTTCATCACCAGCAGCATCTTTTCCAACATATTTTAGGTATGTATATATTCAAAGTATTTGTAAATTAAATTGTTATTGACTGTTAAAGTTTTCACAAACTTGCTTTTATATGGATATATTCATAGTACATCTCTCTTTTAATGCCTAAAAAAACGTGACGCCCCTCAGATCCAAAACACATATACACACACACATGCTATAATATATTATACATTTGGATACCCAGATAGCAAATTTGTGGCAATGTTGAATTGTAAGTCTTGTTAACTTGCTGCACATTTTCCCTGGCATGTTGTACACTTGCAGAGGACTTGAAGCACAAGTTCTAGTTGACACGTTTGCAATTTGTAGCAAATTTGCATGGCAAGTCTCTAGCAAGAGCAAAGTTGCAGTGGTGAGTCTACAGCAAGAGCTTTGCATGTATACAGCAGGGAGCAAAGATGAAAATTCAGCCACAGCGAATTGTGGTGGGATGACTATTGCACAACATAACTGAACCAGAATTTGTAGGAGATTTACAGAATGTGTGCAAAGAAAGTTGATCTGGAGTCATGCTGTGAGGACTTGCTGCTATTGTGAAGCCTGGCAAGTCTAGCTATAGCTTAGCAAGTGATTTTTAAACTTGCAGCTAAATTGCTTGCTGTCTGGGCAGGCATTCTGGTAAGCCTTGCGTGTGACTGGACGGTGTCACCTTGGTTATCCTAGAAGTTTTCCATTTTCATCATGGCTTGTGGGACTGTAATTTTTGACCGCTCATATGGGTCATCTTGCTATGGAGCTACCTTACTTCCCATGACCTTTTTCCTTCCGAGGGCACAACTCCCTATGCTTGAATACCCTTCTAACAGAACGTGACCCCCAGCTGATACACCACTGCACACAGTTAACCCCAATGCTCCAAGGCATAATCACAAATACCAAAATTAAGAAAACAATTAGCACCTGTGAAAAGCTCACACAATATTAAGCAACTTCAGTAAGGAAGATGAGCCTGTACAAATGTGTCTTTGACCGTTTAGTCCCTGCGACGTGAGCATACTCTCAGCACAAAAACATTGTCTGCCCATTGACACATATGTGGGACATGTGGGAGTTAAAGCTCACCCTTTTACAACCAGACATACACTATATTGCCAAAAGTATTGAGACACCTGCCTTTACACGCACATGAAATGTAATGGCATCCCAGTCTTAGTCCGTAGGATTTAATATCAATATAACAGCTTCAACTCTTCTGGGAAGGCTGTCCACAAGGTTTGAAATGAATAAGAGATAGCGCTAATATCAACTAGTGCTAAGTGAATACAGTAAGTGTCAATAGTATTAATCAAAACAGTGAATAATGTTACTAGGAAACAACAACACTTATGAAAAATACACTCTATCTAATAGAATACCACAGTGAGTTCATAATGGGTTAAGAGGAGTAGACCCATATGCAGCCCTGCAGATAATCAGCTGGCGTCTCCTTCTCACTGCTTCTCATAGACAGAACCGACCTTCCCAAAGATCCAGCCAGAAAACTCCAATATGTAGGGAAGAGAAATAAAAAAGAGAGGACAAGCCTCCTAGTGCAATATTGTATAACAAGGATGGTGGACAAGGGACTACACCGACGGTGTGTACACTCACAAATCCGCCGATTGACACAGGCTCGGAATCAGGTTGCCGCTCAGTGTGATGGTCTCCTCACTAGGATCGTAATCCCGTCACATAGGTTTTGGAGTGTTTCTTTGGGAATGTTTGACCATTCTTCCAGAAGAGCATTTGTGAGGTTAGGCATGTTGGACGAGAAGACCTGGCTCGCAGTCTCTGCTCTAATTCATCCCAAAGATGTTCTATCAGACTGAGGTCAGGCCATTCAAGTTCTCCACCTCAAACTCACTCATCCATGTGTCTATGAACCTTGCTTTGTGCACTGGTGCACAGTCATTTTGGAACAGGAAGGGGCCATCACCAAACTGTTCCCACAAAGTTGGGAGTATGAAATTGTCCAAAATGTCTTGGTATGCAGACGCCTTAAGATTTCCCTTCACTGGAACTAAGGGGCCAAGCCCAACCTATAAAAAACAACCCCACACCAAAATTCCCCTTCCACCAAACTTTACACTTGGCACAGAGCAGTCAGGCAAGTACCGTTCTCCTGGCAACCGCAAAACCCAGACACGTCCATCGGATTACAAGACAGAGAAGTGTGATTCGTCACTCCAGAGAACACATTTCCATTGCTCTAGAGTCCAGTGGCGGTGTGCTTTACACTACTGCATCCAATGCTTTTCATTGCACTTGGTGATGTAAGGCTTGAATGCAGCTGCTCGGCCATTCCATGAAGCTTTCTATGCAGTGTTGTTGTCAGTGGCGGCCGTCCATAAGGGACAAAAGGGGCACTGCTCCTCTAATCCATGCGCCTGGCCCCTAATCTAAATGCAGGGTGCTGGACACATGGATTCCAATGTTTTTTTTAAGCACATGATTAGAGACTAAGGTTCTAATTGGCTTAAAAAAATGGTGGGCCCCAAGCGCAGAGCACATCCTGAGACCCGATTGGCCAGAGAGTCTTAGGCCTATTCCTGTTCGCCTACCCCAGATCCTTGTCATCTGCCTAAGGTAAGGAGGCCTCTGATCGCTGCCTTCCCATACATCTCCCATGGGGGGTGGGGTGGATTGCCGCCTTATCTTCCTTCTCTAGCTATTGACTCTGCAGACAGTTGCCGACTTATGCGCTCTTTATGCGCTGACCCCGCTCTGTCATTTTACACAGCCACCACTTTGTGGCTGAGTTGCTGTTGTTCCCAGTTGTTTCCACTTTGTTATAATACCACTAACAGTTGACCATTAAATATTTAGTAGCAAGGAACTTTCACGGTTGGACTTATTGTACAGGTGGCAACCTATCACAGTACCACGCTTGAATTCACTGAGCTCCTGAGAGCAACCCATTCTTTCACATTTGTTTGTAGAATCAGTCTGCATGCCTGGGTGCTTGATTTTATACACCTGTGGCCATGGAGGTGATTGCAACACCTGAATTCAATGATTTGGGATGTCTCAATACTTTTGGCAATATAGTGTATGTGTTAAACGGGCAGCAAAAGGTTAAGAACCTTGGTGATAGCTAATTAAAATTTTGGTTGAACCCTTGCAGTTTTCCTTTGATAAAATTAACAATGTAAGCTCTAATTGTTCCTGCTTATATGAGCATAAGTGACTCTCTCCTCTGTTTGTATGAACCTTGGGTGGGAAGGCCTATTTGTCCTGACGATTTCAGCATATTGAAGATCTTCTGTATCCTGCAACAGTGACATAGTTACATAGTTAGTCAGGTTGAAAAAATGAGACCATCTAAATTAACCAATAGAAAACTCTATATATATATAAAACACTATACCCACAGCTGATCCAGTGGAAGGTAAAAAAAATAAAAAAATTCATGAAGCATGGTCCATCTTGCTCCAGTGGGGAAGAAATTATTTCTTAAAGGTCTATTTTGTGCATTTTTAAAACAGTCAACTGAGCTGGCCAGAACTCATTCCTGGTGGAGTATATTCCATATTTTTTCTAGTAAAAGAATACCATACATCACAGTACATATATTAGAGATGAAAAATTAACAAAGAATATCCTTCTATAGTATTTGCCTCAATTCAAAGCACTCAAGTCTCCTTCCTAATTCTTTACATAGTTAGTCTGGTTGAAAAAGAAACACAAGTCCATATAATTTAACCAATAATAATAATAACAATAATAAAAAATTGTATTTACACAATCCTATGCCCATAGTTGATCAAGAGGAAAGCAAAAAACCCAGCAAAGCATGATCCAATTTGCTTCAGTAGGGTAAAAAAATTCTCCCTCATCCACGGAGATGCAATCAGATATTGCCTGGAGAAACTTTGCCTTTAAGTGTTAGTATCCAGCTCAATTTCCGATTTTCGAAAATAAAATTTTCGAATTTCCGAAATTTAAATTTTCGAATTTCCAAAATTAAAATTTTCGAATTTCCACAATCTTGAACTTTCGATTTTCCGAAATTTAGAATTTCCAAAATCTCGAATTTTCACATTTCCTGTCAATCACATCCAATGACGCAGCGCGCCGTGGGGGCGGGCCGAGTGATACAGTCTGTGGCTATAGCCGCTGGCTGTATCACGGGAGCACACCCGCAAGAACTAACCCCCATGGGAGAGAGCTCCCATGAAGGGGGTTAGTTCTTGCAGGAAGGAGCCGAGACAGCCGCGGGGGAACCTAGAAGACCAGGACAGTGGAGGTAAGTATAACATGTTTGTTATTTTATTTTTATAAATGGGAACCTTTAGTGTCTCTTTAAATATTTAAAGACAAAATTGTCTGTTTTTGTTTTGAATAATTTAGGGAATATGGTTAGAACCCTTGTTGACTTAGAGTTTGAGGGGTGCTGTAGTGCAGTGAGCACATTCAGTATTTGCTAGATTTCTACATGCATTGCTGCTTCTAGAAACAACTGGATACAGTTTCATTATTAAACTGTAAATTATACAAATTAGGGAATTGCAGCTTAGCACTGCAAGTTTGATTTAATAACTGGGTTACTGTATATCTAAAAAAAAAAATTTTGTTTTTCAATCAATTTAAAACATTGTGTGAAATAAAATAAAATAAATACGTACAATGTGTCCAGTGATTTGTCTTTGAAAGCCAGATGTTGAAGCTGTAAAATCAATGAGAACCATTACAGTAAAAATCAGAGCAAAATTATATAGATAATTAAAAAACATATTTAGAATACATATTTCTACAATATGTGCTCAATTTCCTATATTTTAATTCTTCTCTTTAGGCTGAAGACATAAAGACTTTTTGTTTGGACTGACAACTCTGCTGACCTGAAATCCTTAACAGTGTTGTCAGAGCTGCTTGCTGGACTATAAAACTCCTCCTTTTCCCCAGCCCTCTCTGTCCCACTCCACATACATAGTTTTATTTCTTTCCTAGCAAAACTTTGCTGATACCTGGAGTCCCAAGCGCCTGCACACAAACTCTGAATGTAGAAAAAGAGCTCTTGAGAGATGTAGTTCTGGGGGTGTTGAACAAAAACAACTGAGAGTCTCACTGTACTAACTAAGCAATGTTAGTACAGTGATCTCTCTGCTGAGCTATAGTGTTCTGACAGGGGGACTGTCCCCCCACCAGAACACACCGGCCAGCACTCGCAGCCATTGGCTGATCTGATGCTGGTCAGCTCTTGGTTCTCCAGCATGCCCATTCGACAGAAGCCGGATGTTAGGCCAGTTTCTGTTTCACACACTGACTGAATGTTGTCTGGCTTCTGTTGAATCGGCCGAACTGAATGGGTTGTTTTATAAGATGATCATTTACAATTTAAGTCAATAAGATCTGAGCTCCCAGTAGTTGCCCTGGCAAGAATTTTGTCTGGTGGTGATATCACAGAGAGTAATAAAAGTTGCTTCTCGGTACAGATACAAGGTACAAGGCTAGATCATGCTCTAGAGTAGAGGTCGCCAAACTTTTCAGTACAAAAAGGCCACATCATATATTTTCCAAATATTAATCAATTACTACATTTGTTTTACTTTTTAGGAATCAGCATAATGTGATTCAGAACAAAAGAAAGAGAAACTTAAAGCGACGCTTCACAAAAAAGGGGAAGCTCCACTTGTTTGCTTCCTCCCCCATCGCATTTGGCACCTTTGGGCGGAGCGGACACCTGTCAAAACCAGATACCCGCTCCCAATTCCGTATAAGATTGCTGCATCATTGGGCTGCAATCTACGAAACTTCCAGCCCCTCCTCCTTCCCCATGCGGCCTTCTGGGAGACAAACAGGTCCCAGAAAACAGCGGAACCATTTAGAAAGTGCAACACAACTCGCGCATGAGCAGTAGGAAACAGGTTGTGAAGCCTCAAGGCTTCACTTCCTGTTTCCCTTAGTGAAGATGCCAGCGCCTGCACCCTGAGCCGATTGGCTAGGGGTGGCGACATCGCAGGCTCCCTGGACAGTGTCCTTATATCAAAATTCAGCGGCAACAGTATTTGTAGCTTCTTGCTTTAAATTTTTTTTCCCAGGCTGGAACTCCAATTTAAGACTGGGTTCACACTATGTGCAGGCTGCGGGACACAGCAGGGGTCCGGCGGGTCCCTGTTCACCATTTTAGGTCTGAATTAGGTGCAAATTTTGGGCTGAATTCGGACTTGAAACGGATCCAAAAACGCACAGGACAGTTCTGCTGTGCGCTCAGAGTGCCCCCTTATATCAGGATCCCTATCAGTGTCCAGCTTACATCAGGGCCTTCTTTTACAACCCCCCTAACATCTGGGTCCCCAGCAGTGTCCCCTAACATCAGGATCCCCATCAGCGGTGACCGACTGATCTGGATCCGCAGACTGTGCACATCACATGTTGGCAGGATAAAATCTTGTAGGAAACCAGATCTGGCCCCCAGGCCTTCGTTTAGAGATGCTTTAGTCTTGGTTTAGAAATACTTTAGAGCCCTCCAGCTGTTGCGGAACTACAAGTCCAATCATGCCTTTGCCTTTGGGAGTCATGCTTGTAATAGTCAGCCTTGCAATGCCTCATGGAATTTGTAGTTCTGGAACAGCTGGAGGGCCACCAGTTTGACACCTATGCTAGAGGGAGACTTGGGATACATTTTGATTATTCCTGGACTTGCTCTTTAACCACATGCCAACCGCCTCCACGCAGATATACATTGGCAGAATGGCACGGGCAGGCAAAAGGACGTATATATACGTCCCCTTTAAGAAGCGGCATTGTGGACGTGCACATGCCGCTGGCGGCACACGTGCGTGCCAGCCGTGAGCTCCATGACTTTGACCGCGGGTCCCGGCTTGGATTACGGCTTGGTTCCAGTCAGTCACTATGTGCCAGAAGTCCCGTTTGGTGTATCAGGTCTCCCGGTGGGACGGGAGGCCCGGTCAGAGCTGCGGGAGGCGGCGGGAGGGGGGATGTCCCCTCCTGCTCCTCCAGGATAACAACCGATCGGCTTTAAGCCACATTAGTTGTTATGCCTGGAAAGCCGATCGCCTGCTCTAAATAACGATACCGGGATGATGCCTGCTAGTGCGAAAGTGATAACCCTCCCTTATGCTATCCAAAATGAAAAAAAAAGTTTTGCCTTTAGTTCTACTTTAAGTATGACATCAGGAGAAGGCTAATGAAATGTACTTGCAGGTTGATTTGAACAATGTTTGATTTGACTTTTCAGCTAAATCCTCCCTGTAAAATAGACATACCTGCTCGAGGGCGCCTAAAAGCCATCACAAGAAGGACAAAGATGATACAAGTCTGAAGCACTATAACGCCATACAGGATGTATGATTTTGTATCGTCTTTCACACATACAACACCTGTCATAAAAAAAAGAATACTTTTATTTTACTCAGATAAATCTAAAAGTAAAAATGGTTTGTGAAATTGTTTTTCTCTTTCAAATGCAATAGGTAATTTTGGACCTTTAAATATTTAGTTCATCATTAGGCACATTGTCTACAAAGTCACCCACACACATTACAATCCATTTTTCAGCTTTTAAAAAAAGTTCTTCCTTGTTGATCCACACCTATTGGCAATACACGGCCTGTCCACAAAAAACCCTGCGTAGGCAACCCCCTCTCTTTCATCCTGCCTAGATGGGAGGATGTTAAATATCAAGCATGCAGCTCCTCCAAAGACCGCACATGCTCAGTGCATGAAATCTCTCCCTGAGAAAAATTACCTCAGCTCCGACCAGCACATGATCATCAGAAAGGGGTCCAGATAATGGAAAAAATACACCCCCCTAAGCTAGTAGGAGCCGCGGAGCGGGGGTGTGTAATTCAGAATAGTTTTTTTAATTCTGTACTGTCTTTGAAATTGCCCCAGCCCCTGTTCAAATCCAATCCGGGGACAAAACCGGGGACAGACTTGGTCCGGGGACAGTGTCCTCAATCCCAAGGGAAACCTGGGATGTCTGGTCACCCTATCCTAGAGCCCTTCTGGTTCTCTGATAGCTGGGTGCTGGGTCCTTCTATTGGTACCCTGACAAATATACTGGGAGGACTCCAAAGCATGCATTGTCTCCATCAATTGCCAAATACACCTGGCCCCTCACATGGGGCCTTGCTGTGCCGGGGGGTTTTCCATGGAAACTCGAAACATTGTAACCTAATGTGACAAGAAGTAGAACACTTTACGTAATGCACAAATGTTACAGCACATATTCATGTAAAAACATCTATCAACAACATATAATATTGATAATAACCCAACAGGTATTTTATGTACTCTGTTTTTCTGCACTATAAAGTTCCTTCTGCACTTGAGTTTATCCCAAATAATCTGAAGATGTAGAAGTCAGTTTAAAACCAAACCTATCAATACGCGATATCTCAGCATATATGCCATGTTGACGCTAATCTGTTTTCCCTGAACAGAAACCTTTTAAGAAGGGCCTGAAGCTTTCAGCTTAATTTAGGCCTGGAGGAGATGTGGTGTTCAGTCACCTGATCCAGCACATTTAGACTCTGAAGCAACATCTTGTTCCAATCTTCACCCCATACTGGGATGTGTATTCAATCCAAAACTGTAAATTTGACTTTGGCCATTCTATCTGTGAATTTTTGGTATGTCTGCCCAAAGGTAGGTATAAATTGCCTATTTGAATGCTATACATATATTTACCAACTCGTTTACCTAATTCTTGTCGTGTCTTGCCCACATAAAATTAGCCACACTTGCATTGCATCAGGCAAATGATGCCTTCAGGCACCATACACACGGGAGTATTTATCCGCGGATACGGTCCAGCGGACCGTTTCCGCGGATAAATCCTCTCGAGGATTTCAGCAGATTTCTCTGCGATGGAGTGTACTCACCATCGCATTGAAATCCGCGCCGAAATCCTCTGGCGATGACGTGTCGCGCCGTCGCCGCGATTATGACGCGGCGACGTGCGCGACGCTGTCATATAAGGAATTCCACGCATGTGTTGAATCATTGCGACGCATGCGGGGGATCCCTTCGGACGGATGGATTCGGTGAGTCTGTACAGACCAGCGGATCCATCCGTTGGGATGGATTCCAGCAGATGGATTTGTTCTGCATGTCAGCGAATATCCGATCTGCTGGAATCCATCCCAGGGGAGATATATCCGCGGATAAAGATCCGCTGGCGTGTACACACCATAGGATCTATCCGCTGAAACCTATTTGCTGGGATTTATCTGCGGATGGATTCTATGGTGTGTATGGGGCCTCAGTTTTACAGTTGTTGAAATGTCTAGCACAAAATCTCTCACCATTTGAGGGAATACATTTTTGAGTCCTATTTATAACTGAATATTGGGAACATTCCCCACATGGGAAGGTACCCTTCTGTTTACACGGATCTTTTCTTAATTCCCCTTTATATTCACTCTGCACTAGGGATTCCCTGATTGACCCTTCTTTCTTATATGTAATGAAGGGAGTTGGTGTTACCAAACTACCTATTATTGGATCTTCGGTTAGGACAGGCCAATATTTTGTGTATGTTTCAAACTTTTTCATGTTCATATGAATATCTCAAAATGACTCATGGTCAATATCTAAAAATGACTCATTTTCATTTCATTCAGGTTTTTTTTTTTTTTTTTCAGGTCATTCGTTATGGTCGAAATTAGTTATTTAGAATAAATTCGTAAATTCAAATATTCAAAAATTTTGAAATTCTAAAATTCTGAAATTCTAAAAATTCTTAATCCATAAATTAAGATATTCAAAAATCTGAAAGTAAAAATAAAAATCAGAAAATTCTAAAGAACAAAAATTCTAAAATAAAAAAATCTGAAATAATAACTAACTAACTAATAATAACTAACTATTAGGCTAACTATTAGGCCTCCTACACACCAGCGGATCTGTCCGCTGAAAACGATCCGCCGGACCGTTTTCAGCAGACATGTCCGCTGCCGGATTTCTGGTTGTACACACCATCAGTCAGAAATCCGCGCGGACAGACAGCGCGGTGACGTGGCCGCGCCGTCGCGGCGACGTGCGCGACCCTGGAAGGTCAATGCTTCCACGCATGCTTTGAATCACTTTGACGCATGCGAGGGATTGCGGTCGATCGGACATGTCCGGTGAGTCTGTACAGACGACCGAACATGTCCGACGGACATGGTTCCAGTGGACATGTTTCTTAGCATGCTAAGAAACATTTTTCCGCTGGAAACTGTCCGATCCGCCGGACAATTGTCCTTCGGACCAGTTTCAGCAGACATGTTCGGTCGTGTGTACGGGGCCTGAGATTATAGGTAAAATGTATATGTGTTATCATGGTATTTTGGTTGCAATATGTACTACACATGAAGATATATGAAAAATAATGTTTTTATGAAATGATTTTAAAAGCTAAAGGCAATAATAAAGAATAAATTCATTTTTAGTGGAATTTAGTGTATATTGGTTGCCCATAAAATCTCATAAAAAAAGAGAATGTTTTCAGTGTGGTGTATTTAGCATTAGGGAGAGGTTCCTGTCGAGGAGGGACAGAGCAGGGATGCCACTTTTGGCTCCACTATCTGGGGATCCTAGAGAGTTGGGACAAGGATTCTCCTATCAGTCGACTAAGAGCATTTGCACCACTGCTCTGCCTATCAGTCACCCCCTTTACTCAAATGCTTCCCCAGTAATGTAATCATTATCAAAGCTTCCCCTCAAATGCTGGGACTGTGTTGAAGTACCGCCAACGTTTCTGAAAACAGGTGTACCCGAGTTGCCAATGGTTACATAGTTATATAGTAGGTGAGGTTGAAAAAGTCCATCAAGTCCAACCTATGTGTGTGATTATATGTCAGTATTACATTGTATATCCCTGTATGTTGTGGTCGTTCAGGTGCTTATCTGATAGTTTTTTTAAACTATCGTTGAGACCACCGCCTGTGGAAAGGGAATTCCACATCCTTTCTGCTCTTACAGTAAATAACCCTCTACGTAGTTTAAGGTTAAACCTCTTTTCTTCTAATTTTAATGAGTGGCCACTTGTCTTGTTAAACTCCCTTCCGCAAAAAAGTTTGATCCCTATTGTGGGGTCACCAGTACGGTATTTGTACATTGAAATCATATCCCCTCTCAAGCGTCTCTTCTCCAGAGCGAATAAGTTCAGTGCTCGCAACCTTTCCTCATAACTAATATCATCCAGATCCTTTATTAGCTTAGTTGACCTTCTTTGTATCATCCTTCTTGAGGACTGGTGCCCAGAACTGGACAGCATAATCCAGGTGCGGCCGGACCAGAGTGTTGTAGAGCGGAAGAATTATTGTTTTATCTCTGGAGTTGATCCCCTTTTTAATGCATGCCAATATTCTGTTTGCTTTGTTAGCGGTAGCTTGGCATTGCATGCCATTGCTGAGCCTATCATCTACTAGGACCCCCAGGTCCTTTTCCGTCCTAGATTCCCCAGTGTATAGATTGCATTCATATTTTTTGCCACCCAAATGCATTATTTTAAATTTTTCTACATTAAACCTCATTTGCCATGTAGTTGCCCACCCCATTCATTTGTTCAGATCTTTTTGCAAGGTTTCCACATCCTGCGGAGAAGTTATTTCCCTGCTTAGCTTAGTATCGAACTGTTTGAACTGTTTACCCCATTCTCCAGGTCATTTATAAACAAATTAAATAGGATTGGTTCCAGCACAGAACCCTGGGGGACCCCACTACCCACCCCTGACCATTCTGAGTGCTCCCCATTTATCACCATGGTATCGAGGTTCTGATGCCATATTGTTTGGGACTGTTAAGTAAGCACCTTGATGCTGCCTTCCACGCGTTATTTGTTACTTCTAATTACCAAGTAATAACAATGTCTCTTTCCTTGGTCTCCGTGTGCCTTTACTCCATCTTGGGTACCAATCAACTAGCCCAGCCCACAAAGAGGTCACTGAAATCTAGACGTCAAGACTACATTTAGCAGCATCAGCATGTGTCGGTTAACCACAGCTCACTCCTAGTTCTGCATTATAATGTAAATGATTGTTCTTATGCACAGGGCACTGTGATGAGAGATTTTAATCTACAAATTGCAATAAGAAACAAATTGACTTCTCAGTTAAAAGGTGCAAAACAAGTATTGATACATTACCTTCACAAATACATGGCTCTATAACCTCAAGTATTATCAAACGCTTTACTTCTTTCTTAACAGTCTTCAGAGCGCAACAGTAAACCCCTGAGTCTTCCTTTGTCAGGTTTGTAATAGTGACCTCCAGGCTGTCGTTGGTGGACTCCAATCTATCTTTGTAACGCTTGTGGGAGGTGAGGCTCTCATTCCCAGGGAACACGGTCCATGTCAAAGAAAAAGAATTGCCTTCCGGCATACTGCAGCTTAATGTCACAGACTCCCCGACTCCAGCATTTAACTTCTGTACCTCTTCCATAAAGGTATCTGCTGTAGAAAAACAAACTTCAAAAGTCGCCTCAAAGTAAAGCTTTGTAAACATGCTGCAACATCAAACCTCAAAAGAAAACTGCATTATATTACAGTTCTTTTTATATGGACACAAGATCAAATTAATGTAAATAATCTCACTAGTATTAATTAGTATTAAGGTTTCCATATACTGTGTATCGTATTTTCCGGCGTATAAGACGACTTTCTGGATGCATCCAAAGTCGGGGGCCGTCTTATACGCCGGGTACGGTCTCCATGCTGCGAGCGTCAATGATTTAAAAGACGCTCCTTCTTCTCAGAGTGTTCTGTAATAGGTGGAACACAAATCTTCCCAGCAGTGCCTCTGTTCTCGGACGAGATGAGAAGACGTCCGTGATAGGCGGAACACAGAACAGAGGCGCTGCTGGGAAATGTTGTGTTCCGCCTAACACAGGACAGTCTGAGGAGAAGGCGCGTCTTTTAAATTATTGACGCTCGCAGCACGGAGACTGTGACCGCACCGCACCGCCTGAAGTCTATTCAGAAAAAAAAGTGAGTGATGGCACTGTTTGCAGTGATTGCACTGGGGGGCAAGTTCAGGCACAGTGGGGGCAAGCTCAGGCACAGAGAGGGGCAAGTTCAGGCAATGAGAGGGGGCAAGTTCAGGCACAGAGAGGGGGCAAGTTCAGGCACAGAGAGGGGGCAAGTTCAGGCACAGTGAGGGACAAGTGATGGCACAGTGAGGGGCAAGTGATGGCACAGTGGGGGCAAGTGATGGCACAGTGGGGGCATGTAATGTAATGGCACAGTGAGGATGTAATGTAATGGCACAGTGAGATTTGAAAAAGCCTGTTTCTGTCAGCGGTTCTGGCTACCCCTCAGCTTCCAGAAAGACGAGTAGGAAGGTGGTAGTCTTATACAGTGAGTATATCCCAAAACCAACATTTTTCCTGGAAAATTAGGGGGGTCGTCTTATACGCCCAGTCGTCTTATACGCCGGAAAATACGGTGTATAAAGTATAATGGTTCCAGCTAGGGTTCAGCTTGAATCAAGAAGTTAGCAGTCATTGCTCAGCCAATGAGCTGCAAGTTGGAGATTCCCTGATATTTATATATATATATATATATATATATATATATATTATATATATATATATATATTGTATACAGTACATACTTTATATATATTTGTGCCTTCTCTTAGTGTAAATCTGCAGGTCAGGTCAGAATAAAAGTGTATGTTGAGGCAAAATTAAAAAGAGACATGCAGTACATCTTGGCAATACCTGCACATTTCTCCATGATTTATCCTTTTAAATTACAGAAAAAAATCCTGCCAGAAATGTATTCTTATTTTTCCATCATCTGCTAAAAACTCAGCATTTTGGTGGACTGAGGGGTGTTAGCCCTGCAAAGTTTTATTTTGCTAAACTGCTCCACCACTCCCATGCGCTTTAATATAAACATTCAGCAGGTGTGAGCTGTTAGAAACTGAAAACTCAGCTTTAGAACCTTTGTTGTGATTTTTGAATATCTTTGAGAATTAATTACTTCACAGTACAATCAGCTAGAGGGGTTGGGATGGCTTGTTTAAAGCTCTTTTAAGCCTATTTCTGGTGTTTACAAGTTAAAAACTTTTTTTTTTGCTCGAAAATTACTTAGAACCCCCAAACATTCTATGTTTTTTTCTAACACCCTAGAGAATAAAATGGCGGAATTTGCAATACTTTTTGAGACACCGTATTTGCGCAGCAGTCTTAAAAGTGTGTATATCGCTCCTCCACCGCTCCTGCCCATTGAAATCAATGGAGAAACGCTGCTATACCACCGCCAAAGCGCCCCCTGCAGAGATGCTTTGCTGTGGTTTTTAACCCTTTCTCAGCCACTAGCGGGGGTTAAAACCGCCCGGCTAGCGGCCAAATAGCGCCGTGAAATTTATGGTAAAGTTCTGCTAAAAATAGCGGCGCTTTACCGCCAATGGGGCCCGGGACCAGTTGCTTTCTACATAAATCTAACAAAAAACATATTCTGCTACATTTCTTTGGTAGAAATGACCAAAATCAGTGTATATTATTTAGTCTGTGTGAAAGTTATAGAGTTTTCAAACTATGATATATACAGTACATTTTAAAATTGATCAATCCTGAAGTACTAACGGCCTATCTCATTTCTTGAGACCCTAAAATACTAGGACAGTAAAAATGCCCCCCAAATTACCCCCTTTTGGAAAGTAGACAGTCCAAGTTATTTAGTAAGAGGCATGGTGAGTTTTTGAAGTTGTAATTTTTTGTCACAGCTTTTTGTAAAATGATGATATTAAATCAAATTTGTTTATTTCTTTTTTTTCACAATTGTTTTTACTGACTGTCACCAGTGTGTGTGTGTGTCAGTGATCAGGAATACTGACTGAGGACAGTATGTAAAACTATCTATCTATATCTATCTATCTATCTATCTATCTATCTATCTATCTATCTATATATATATATATATATATATGTATATATATATATATATATTTTTTTTTTACATACTTTCATCAGAGTAGTTTAGTGTCAACAAAGTGACACGGTACTGCTCTAGGGGGTGATCAAGGATTTATCTTTTTGCACTGTTATAAGCAGTAGTTTTAAATTGCTTACTGTTTATATGCTGTTTTTGGCTACAGCTAATCACATGCTTCAGGGTGCCAGGTAGTGGTACCACGTAATACAGTAGCTGTGGGTCAATCACGGCATAACAAAATTAGGCAAGCTGTTCATAAATTAAATCCATTCATGACAGTTTGCTTACATGACATCATGCGATTGTTATAGTTGGTCATTGATTGATCACTTGATTGATTGATCATACGATTGATCACATGATACCCCAGCCGCTCACAGCGGCCAGGTACTGTGCACCAGGGGACACTCTAATGCATATACTGTAGGTGACATGCCTGCCTGTGCCATCCGCTCACAGTCCATTTACTGTGAGCAGGTCAGCAAGTGGTTAAAGTGGTTTTAAACCCCCCCAAAATGTAATATTTCAGCTTACCATTCCATAGATGTGGTTGTTGCATGAATTTTGAATTTTTTTTGGTGTTTTTCCTCTATTTTTTCCTGGTGATCCTGCCAGTTTTCAGGCGTTTTAGCGCTAGAAATAGCCTTTAAAAACCACCTGAAATCTGCCATTCAGTGCAATGAGTGCTTTCACACTATATAGGACACTAAAAAAAATCATGCAAGCAGCATGGTTGGGGTGGGTTGGAAGAGCTATAAATAGCGCTCCCAAAACGCCCCTGCCCATTGCAAAAGCAACTAAAAAGCGCCACAAAACTGGACTTTTTGCTTTCTTTTCAAGGTAAGATCCGCCCCGCTAGTGGCCGAAAAGCACCACTAAAACGCCACTAAAGCACGGCAAAAACGACCAAAGCTTTAGCGCTGTTTTAGCGATGCTGTAGTGTGTAAGGGGTCTAACAGAGCAAGCTGTCCAGTAAAAATAGCAGTTAGAGGGTTGAGACAAAATATTTACTACTGACATGGGTGCTTACAATGATCCACTTTTATTCATTTATGTAAAACCTTTATCCCAAAATGAAAAAAAATAAAACTGTTGCTGTAACTGCTTATAAAGTAGGGGTGCAACGGATCGTTATTGATCCGTGATCCGCACGGATCAACAGCCTCGGATCGGCACACACGTGATCCGCGGGATACGCTGTAACAGCCGACATTGTAATTGCATCCGCTCTGCTGCACTCACAGCCCCGCCTCCTCCTAACCCCAAGCTTGTGATAGACAGAAGGCTAGGATGTGTTTTGTTCATCACCGTGCGGGGTTAGGAGGAGGCGGGGCTGTGTGAGTGCGAGCCGATCCCTTCCTCCAATCACACGTTCTTCTATCGCTCCTCATACATCGCCCTGCCCCTTCTACACACACGCCGTGTCCCCAATGTATCTGCCTGTGTCAATCCAGGAAATGTAGCGGAGAATCTCCGGTTCCCGGTGAAGTGGATGAGGGGCGGGTGTCCCTGGCATGTAGATCTGTCACAGCGGTTATAGTGAATTTACCCTAAATAAAATATCCGGCAGTTGTTTAGTGTGGATTGGAGGACTCTGCTGGTTTTCTCTCCTTCACTCCACGGGCTAAACAAGAGAAATGAATGCGTGTATGGCTAGCATTAGTAGAGGGGAAAGCTATAATCTCTGTCATCCTTTTAGCACTATTTGTGAATTTTGTTTTCTCAATCTCTATGTTGTAACTGAAGATAAGAGAGTGAGGGGAAATGTCACTAATGTTGCCCTAAACCACCATAACAATTGGTCCCTACCTTTTACCATGCTGTTCAAAGCTATAAAATAACATTTTTGCTGAAGTTAAACTTTAAGTGGACCAGGTGGGTGTCTTTTCTCAAGTATTCAATATTGATGGATGAATGCTGCATGTACTACAAACCATTGTAACACTGTAGTTAACCGTTATGGTGCATATAGAACCAGGATCAATTGGAAAATACTGTATATATTTCCAGTTGATTGTCAGTAGTGTAGGGATGATCAGTTGGTGAGGCTGCAATTTGGGGCACGGTGAGACTACAATGGAGGGCACAGGTCACGCTGCATTGATGGGCATTTGTCTTGTGTTTTTTTTTTTTTTTTTTTTTGGCCGATCCGAAAATGATCCGATCCGTGACTCCTGATCCGAGGAACGATCCGAACCGTGAGTTTTTTGATCCGTTGCACCCCTATTATAAAGTGTTATCTGGAGTTCAGTTTAAATTTGTTAGTCAAGCCCATCTAAATATGTTAGTATAACACTACCCCCCCCCCCCCAGATTGACAATGCTGATGTCCAAAGGTGTCTCTGTTGCTCCTCTATCCTGATCCAAACCCAATAGAACCTTTGGGATGAATTGTAACGGAGACTGTGAGCCATGCCTTCTCTTCCAACACCAGTGCCTGACCTCACAAAAGCTCTTTTGGAAGAATGGTCAAACATTCCCATAGACACACTCTTAAACCTTGTGGACAGCCTTCCCAGAAGAGTTGAAGCTGTTATAGCTGCAAAGGGCGGGCCAATTCAATATTGAACCCTACAGACTAAGACTGAAATGCTATAAAAGTTCTTGCGCGTGTAAAGGCAGGCACTGAGTCCCAATACTTTTGACAATATAGTGCGGGGATATGCAATTAGCGGACCTCCAGCTGTTGCAGAACTACAAATCCCATGAGGCATAGCAAGGCTCTGACAGCCACAAGCATGACACCCAGAGGCAGAGGCATGATGGGATTTGTAGTTTTGCAACATCTGGAGGTCCGCTAATTGCATATCCCTGATATAGTGTATCTTAATATATTAAAGCATTCCAGTCCTTAGATGTAGTGCTTGCATTATTTTTTTTTATTTTTTTTTTATAATATATTACAGTTGATCAGTCCTTAGATGTGATAGCTGCATTGTTTTCTAAGAACAGTTTTAAGTACAGAAAAAAACCTGTTGAACCTGCCAGAAATTCCAAGTCCTTGTCACTTCCAGTGAACTTAACAGATAGCAAAACAATTTTTGTACTCCTGGTATAAGCGACAACCATTGCTGCCTCAATAGATACAATGGAGGAAAGATTGTAGCCACACAGGGACGAGTGTTTTATTCACAGGATCCCTAGCTGAAAATAAAGTGGAGAAAGACAGAAAACAAATGCAACAACCATATCTAAGGACTGGAAGCTGCAATATATTACATTTAAGGTACCCCTAGACCAGCCTTTCTCAACCCTTTTCACAAAGAACCCTTGAAATATGTTTTGAGTTGCAGGATACTCCTACTGATAATTAATATTATCAAGTTATTGCCATGAACACATAAAAAATGTGACATATTAAAACACCCAAGGAGGCTCTATATAACAAAATAATTTTTAGTAGTAAAAAAATAACACAAGTATTAATGATGGCAAAAAAAGAAATGCAGAGAGTGAAAATTGTACTGTTATTTCCATAGTGTGGTGATCGGGGGAGAAGGGTTCCTTAACGCGGTGGTCAGCGGGAGAAGGACTACCTGATATTGGTGACTATTGGTAGAGGAGCCTTATTACTGATGGGCAGCATAAGAAAGACTACCTTAAATTGGTCATTTTTGGGAGAGGTGGCCCATTACTGGTGGTCTGTAGGAAGAATGCTCCCTTTACATACAATCAAAGAGATCATTGGTGTCAGTGGTTACCTATCCAAGAAGCAGAAATTACTCAGTTCTCAATGAACCCTTAGGAACCTCTGGAAGAACCACATCACCCTGGTTGGGAAACCCTACCCTAAACAATTGTGAAATGTCATTCATTATGGAAAATAAAGGATCTACCAAAAGAATAGTTATCTGTCCTGTTTAGGTATCTTCAGTGCCCTGGCTCTGTTATAGAATATACCAGTACCCAATCTGAACCGATAATCCTAATATACATTCTTAATAGTGGAAGTTGTATAATTTCCTACCTTTTTGTAGGACGAGGCAGCCAAAGAGTAAAGGAAATATGCAGGTGAACAGAAGGAGCTTCATTTTCCCAGACAGAGCGTTGAAAACTGTTAATATTTTACTCTAGTCTCAATTCTATTGAATGTTTCTTGACAACCCCCCACCCTGAACCCTTCCGCTTCTACACTTATCATTTGCTACGCTGGTGACATCATGGAAAGTGTGGTAAAGATAATGTAACACCAAGCCTTTAGGGCCAGTTTAATGAAAATAATTACAGTAAATACTGAGCTAAATGCAAGCTACTAAAAACACATTTGAAATTCATACAGTATGGGGCAGATCCACAGAGATCTGCACCCGCGCAGCGTATCAGAGATACGCTACGCCGCCGTACCTTACCTGGCTTTAGTTCGAATCCTTAAAGATTTTGCGTCGTAAGTTACGGCGGCGTAGTCTATCTCTGGCGGCGTAACGGCGCGTAATTCAAATCAGCGATTAGGGGGCGTGTTTCATTTAAATGAAGCGCGTCCCCGTGCCAAATGAACTGCGCATGAGCCGTCCCTAAATTTCCCGCCGTGCATTGCGCTAAATTACGTCGCAAGGACGTCATTTTTTTTTTAACATAGACGTGAATTACGTCCATCCCGATTCACGGACGACTTACGCAAAAAAAATTCAAAATAAAAGCGGGAACGACGGCCATACTTAACATGGCAGGTCTAACTATACGCGACGAAATACCAGCCTTAACTATACGCCGGAAAAAGCTGACTAGAGACACCGTAAAAAAATGCGACGGCCGCTCGTACGTTCGTGGATCGTCGGAAATAGCTAATTTGCATACCCGACGCGGAAAACGACGTGAACGCCACCCAGCGGACGCCGAAGAATTGCATCTTAGATCCGAAGGCGTACGAAGACGTACACCTGTCGGATCTAACCCAGATGCCGTCGTATCTTGTTTTGAGGATTCAAAACAAAGATACGACACGGGTAATTTGAAAGTACGCCGGCGTATCAATAGATACACCGGCGTACTCACTCTGTGGATCTGCCCCAATCTGTCTTACCTGCAATATTATGTGATCCTGTTTAATCAGCCTTGTTATATGGACACACCTATGAAACAACACAGCCTGGTCCTTTACCTGCACTGCAGTCCTGAAGCTCCAGATGGTCCGGGATCAGGGCCGGCCCTACCATGGGACCCGATGGTACCATTGTACCAGGCAGCACTTTCAGGGGGGCAGCAAATTTCCTGCCTGCACGCCATCCCATTCTGCCATCTCCACTCTCTACTCCACTGTGGGGCTAATTGCCGCCCGACCGCTCCTCCCGTTCTGCTCTCCGCTCCACTGTGGGGTTAATTGCATGAATAGAGCCATAACAGGTCCTTTTTATACTCCTATATACATGTATAGAGCCATGATAGGTCCTTTTTAGTTATCATGATATAAAATAATGGATGTGGGGGCATTTTAGTGGGCGTAATTCTTTTTGGGGGGGGGGGCAGCATTTCATTCTTGGTACCAGGCAGCACAATGTCTTGGGCCGGCACTGTCCGGGATACACCCCCAGCCAACATATTGGACAGTGAAAACCAGCTGACCCTGCCAGTACAGCAGTGAGCACCTAAAATCTTGTTTTTAGCTGCCAACTTAGTGCCTCTGCTGTTATAAAAAAAATTAAAGGCAAATTTGCTTACTTTTGGTTTGGTTTCTTTTTAGACCAATTAGAATTCTGTGTGAAGAATAGCTGGTTGTTAGGAGCGGGCTGAGAATCCGGCCGCCACGTCCTTAAATGAGTTGTAAGGGTTAATTAATGTTTTTTTTTTAAAACAAACATACCATACTTACCTCCACTGTGCAGTTCGTTTTGCACAGAGTGACCCGATCCTTGTCTTCTGGGGTTCCTCTGCGGCTGTCTCGGCTCCTCCCCACAAGAGCTAACCCCCGTTCTGGGAAGCTCTCTCCCAAGGGGGTTAGCTTGCAGGCGTGCCCCTGTGTGATACAGTGGCGGACATAGCCGGCAAGTGTATCACTTGGCCCCGCCCCCGGCGCACCACGTCATTGATTAGATTGACAGCAGTGGGAGCCAATGGCTGCGCTGCTATCAATCTCCAATGAAGAGCCGAGAACAGCTGAGAAGACTAGGCCGAGAAGCCAGCGCGTTCACGACGCGGGACTTTAGAGGGCTCAGGTAAGTAATTGGGGGGGGGGGGCTGGGGGGCTTGTAAGCATCGGATGTTTTTTCACCTTAATGCATAGGATGCATTAAGGCAGTGGTTCTCAACCTTTCTAGTGCCGTGACCCCTTGATAAAATGTCCTAAGTTGTGGGGACCCCTAACAGTAAAATTATTTTCGTAGCGTGGGTTGTCAGCACACAAGGCAAGTAATTTGCGGCCCTAACCTACGGACATTTATTGCTCCCCGAGTCCCTTCCACTCGTACAGTATTGAACCCCTTTATGGTACATGCATCTCTAAAGGGCAATCACTGTCTCCGACTTTGTGGTGTCTCGTAGCAGTGACACCTATGCCGAAATCAGGAGATAGAGTCTCCTCCAGCCCCTCCCACTTCACATTCCTCACCAGTCAGCTGACCTCTAGTCTCTGCACCCCCAGCCATGCCGTGAACGGTATGGGCGGCTGCTGAGCTGGTGGCCGTGGGTTTCAGGGACAGCCTTGCTGGGCGGCCGCAATAAGACTGGGAGAGTGGTGTGGGCTTCAAGAACAGCTCAGGATTTGGTGACCCCTGGCAAATCATTATTCGACCCCTGAGGGGGTCCCGACCCCCAGGTTGAGAACCACTGCATTAAGGTGAAAAAAACGCAAAGCTTTACAACCCCTTTAACAACCGTTGACTGACAACTGATTGTGAGCAATAGAATGCCGGCAATGTAAAATAAATGAAAACAGCATGGGGTCCCCCCCCAAAATCCATACCAGGCCCTTATCTGAGCATGTAGCCTGGCAGGTCAGGAAATGGGGAAAGAGTGAGCACCCCCCCTCCTGAAGTATACCAGGCTGCATGCCCTCAACAAGGGGGGTGTTGGTGGGGACAAGGGCCTCTTCCCCACAACCCTGGCTGGTGGCTGTGGGAGTCTGCGGGCGGGGGGGCTTATCAGAATCTGGAAGCCCCCTTTAACAAAGTCCCCCCCATGTGAATAAGTATGGGGTACATTATACCCCTACTCATTCAGCAAAAAAGCGTAGAAAGTAAATAAAAACACAACACAAGTTTTTGACAATTCCTCTATCAAAAAATAACCGATCTGTGTCTCTTGTACATAGGGACACAGATCGGTCACCTCCCCCTGTCACCCCCCTTCTCCCACAGTTAGAACACTATATGGGGTACACATTTAACCCCTTCCTCATCCCCTAGTGTTAACCCCTTCCCTGCCAGTCACATTTATACAGTAATTAGTGCCAGTGGCGTAACCAGCGTTATGGGCGCCCGGGGCAGAATTTTATTTTTCGCCCCCCTTATATAAACATCCACTCTGGTTATAATGATAATTAGCACATTAATGTCCCCATCAGCACACCAATGTCCCCATCAGCACACCAATGTCCCCATCAGCACAGCAATGTCCCCATCAGCACAGCAATGTCCCCATCAGCATAGCAATGTCCCCATCAGCACACCAATGTCCCCATCAGCATAGCAATGTCCCCATCAGCACAGCAATGTCCCCATCAGCACAGCAATGTCCCCATAAGCACAGCAATGTCCCCATCAGCCATCAATGTCCCCATCAGCACACCAATGTCCCCATCAGCACACCAATGTCCCCATCAGCACACCAATGTCCCCATCAGCCATCAATGTCCCCATCAGCACACCAATGTCCCCATCAGCCATCAATGTCCCCATCAGCCATCAATGTCCCCATCAGCATAGCAATGTCCCCATCAGCCATCAATGTCCCCATCAGCATAGCAATGTCCCCATCAGCCATCAATGTCCCCATCAGCACAGCAATGTCCCCATCAGCACAGCAATGTCCCCATCAGCACACCAATGTCCCCATCAGCACACCAATGTCCCCATCAGCCATCAATGTCCCCATCAGCATAGCAATGTCCCCATCAGCATAGCAATGTCCCTATCAGCATAGCAATGTCCCCATCAGCCATCAATGTCCCCATCAGCACAGCAATGTCCCCATCAGCACAGCAATGTCCCCATCAGCCATCAATGTCCCCATCAGCATAGCAATGTCCCCATCAGCACACCAATGTCCCCATCAGCCATCAATGTCCCCATCAGCATAGCAATGTCCCCATCAGAATAGCAATGTCCCTATCAGCATAGCAATGTCCCCATCAGCCATCAATGTCCCCATCAGCACAGCAATGTCACCATCAGCCATCAATGTCCCCATCTGCATAGCAATGTCCCCATCAGCACACCAATGTCCCCATCAGCACAGCAATGTCCCCATCAGCACAGCAATGTCCCCATCAGCACATCAATGTCCCCATCAGCCATCAATGTCCCCATCAGCGTTGTGCAGCACATTTACCTCCTGCCTCCGCACTAGACGACTTCAGCTCTTCTGTAACTCCTGACTCCCGCCCGCTGCTACACACGTGGAAGGATCATTATTTCAAACAGCGGGCAGGAAGAGGGGAGTGATGTCACTGGTTAAAGCACAAAACGTGTTTGAAAATTGCTGCGCAAATACACTGCGATAAAAATTGAAACAACCACCATTGTATTCTCTACGGTCTTTGCTAAAAAAAATATATATAATGTTTTGGGGTTAAATGTAATTTTCTAGCAAATAAATTATGATTTTTACATGTAGGAGAGAAATGTCAGAATTGGCCTGGGTGTCCCAGAACGCCCGAAGGTGCTCCCTGCATGTTGGGCCTCTGTATGTGGCCACGCTGTGTAAAAGTCTCACACATGTGGTATCCCCATACACAAAATAAAATAAAATAAAATCTTGATTTTGCAAAGAATTGTGGGAAAAAAATACAACTTAAAGGGGTGGTTCCCCCTAAAACACATTTCTAACAATAGATTCGTAAGACCCCTTATACTGCGGGTAGGCTGGCTTTTTTTTTATTTTTTTTTAGTACATACCTCGATCTCGGCGTCTCGTCCCTTGTCGGTGGGCGTTCCTAGTTGATTGACGTTCCTCGGACGGGCGCATACGTGACGTCACGACTTTCCGAAAGAAGCCGAACGTCGCTGCGCAGGCGCCGTATAGAGCCGACTCTATACGGCGCCTGCGCAATGACGTTCGGCTTCTGTCGGAAAGTCGTGACGTCACGTATGCGCCCGTCCGAGGAACGTCAATCAACTAGGAACGCCCACCGCCAAGGGACGAGACGGCGAGATCTCGGTATGTACGAAAAAAAAAAAAAAAGCCAGCCTACCCGCAGTGTAACGGGTCTTACGAATCTATTGTTAGAAATTTGTTTTAGGGGGAACCACCGCTTTAAAAAAAACACAATGCCTCTTTCTAAATACCTTGGAATGTCTTCTTTCCAAAAAAGGGGTAATTTGGGGGGTATTTGTACTTTTCTGGCATGTTAGGGTCTCAAGAAATGAGATCAGTCAGTTTTCAGATATTGGCACCATAGCTTGTGGACTCTATAGATTTCACAAAGACCAAATATACACCAATTTGTACTTATTTTTACCAAAGATATGTAGAAGTATAAATTGTGGCCAAAATTTATGAAGAAAAAATACTAATTTGCTAAATTTTATAACAGAAACAAAGAAAAAAAAATGTTTACAGAATTGTCAGTCTTTTTCCTCTTATAGCGCAAAAAAACAAAAAAAAAACCCAATGGTGATTAACCACTTTAGCCCCGGGCCTGTTTTTCAGAGTCTGTGTTTACGAGACAAAACCATTTTTTTTTTGCTAGAAAATTACTTAAAACCCCCAAACATTATATATTTTTTTTTCTAACACCCTAGAGAATAAAATGGAAGTCATTGCAATACTTTTTGTCACATCGTATTTGCGCAGCGGTCTTACAAGCGCACTTTTTTTGGAAAAAATTCACTTTTTTAAATGAAAAAATAAGACAACAATAAATTTGGCCCAATTTTTTTATATATTGTGAAAGATAATGTTACGCCGAGTAAAATGATACCCAACATGTCACGCTTAAAAATTGCGCCCGCTCGTGGCATGGCGTCAAACTTTTACCCTTAAAAATCTTGATAGGCGGCGTTTAAAAAATTCTACAGGTTGCATTTTTTGAGTTACAGAGTAGGCCTAAGGCTAAAATTAATGCTCTCGCTCTAACGATCGCGTCGATACCTCACTTGTGTGGTTTGAATACCGTTTTCATATGTCGGCGCTACTCGCGTATACGTTCGCTTCTACGCACGAGCTCGTCGGGACAGGGGGCTTTAAAAAAAAATTTTTTTGCTTTTCGCATTTATTTTTATTTATTTTAGAATTTTTAACACTGAAAAAAAAAAAAAAATTATCACTTTTATTCCTATTACAAGGAATGTAAACATCCCTTGAAATAGAAAAAAGCATGACAGGTCCTCTTAAATATGAGATCTGGGGTCAAAAAGACCTCAGATCTCATATTTGGGCTTAAATGCAAAAAAAAATAAAAAATTTGGAAATGTCATTTTTTCAAATGACAAAAATAAAAAATGTTTCTTTAAGACGCTGGGCGGGACTGACGTTTTGACGTCACTTCCGCCCAGCGGAGCTATGGGGACGGGCGAAGGAGATTTTTCCTTCAGTCTCGTCCCCGCTCAGCTGCCGGATGGTCGCGATCTCCTCAACCGCTACCGACGGCTACGGTAAGCGGCGGAGGGCGCGGGAGAGCGGCGGGAGGGGGGGGCCCTCTTCCGCCACCGATAACGGCGATCTCGCGGCGAATCCGCCGCGGAGACCGCCATTATCGTTAACACGGCCGCCCACAGAAGAGATGAATATCTCGATTGGGGCAGCAGCTGCTGCCGTTACCGAGATATTAATCTCTAAAGTGAGGACGTATAACGACGGTGGGCGGTCGGCAAGTAGTTAAATACCACCAAAAGAAATCTCTACTTGTGTGAAAAAAAGGACGAAAATTTCATATGGGTACAGTGTTGTATTGTCATTCAAAATGTGAGAGCACCGAAAGCTACGGTAAGCGGCGGAGGGCGCGGGAGAGCGGCGGGAGGGGAGGGGCCCCTCTCCCGCCACCGATAACGGCGATCTCGCGGCGAATCCGCCGCGGAGACCGCCATTATCGTTAACACGGCCGCTAACAGAAGAGATGAATATCTCGATTGTGGCAGCAGCTGCTGCCGTTACCGAGATATTCATCTCTAAAGTGAGGACGTATAACGACGGTGGGCGGTCGGCAAGTAGTTAAATACCACCAAAATAAATCTCTACTTGTGTGAAAAAAAGGACGAAAATTTCATATGGGTACAGTGTTGTATTGTCATTCAAAATGTGAGAGCACCGAAAGCTGAAAATTGGTCTGGTTATTAAGGGGGTTTAAGTGCCCAGTTGTCAAGTGGTTAATATCCATACCAGACCTGAAGGGCCTGATATGGAATTTGGGGGGGCCCCCACATTTAAATTTTTTTTTTTTTTGGTTCAGGGTTCCCCTTAATATTTTTTTTGGTTCAGGGTTGCCCTTAATAATCATACCAGACCCAAAGGGCTTGGTAATGGACTGGGGGTGACCCCTGACGTTTTTTTCAATGACTTTGATCTAATAGTAGTTTTAAATGACTTTTTTTTCCTTTAGAAATTACATTTTGTGCAGGGACAGTTCTAAGCACGGGAAACATGTGCTACTTCACAGGCATACTATACACATCCCCAGGTACGAAATTTTTCACTTTAAGCATTATTAAAATCACTGCTCCCGAAAAAACGGCAGTTTTTTAAAAACTTTTTTTGCATTAGTACATGTCCCCTGGGGCAGGACCCGGGTTCCCAAATACTTTTTATGACAATAACTTCCATATTAACCTTTAAAATGAGCACTTTTGGTTTTTCATGTTCGTGTCCCATAGATTTTAACGGTGTTCGCGTGTTCGAACGATTCTCATGTTCTGGTGCAAACCGAACTAGGGGGGGGGGGGGGGGGGTGTTCGGCTTATCCCTAATGGACAGGCTGTTGGATTTTTTCATAAGATTATTGCCAGGGGCTATAGCCACTGGCAATAATCACTATATTCTCCCAGCAGATAAGGCTGACACCCAGAGGAAAACGGTGTCAGGAGAGGGAGCTCCAGCTGATTGACAGCTTCAGCTCTGTTCCTGTATGCTGTGTGAAGAGGGGGTCTCTTCCCTCCAATCAGCTCTCAGAGCTCTCCTCACTGAGCTCTACAGTGTGTGACAAAAGATCCCCCTATTGAGGCAGCACTTTTTCAACCAGGGTGGAGAGGGGGTCATTGGAATAGCCAGCAGTGTAGGTGAAGGATGGGAATGCCTCAAGTGTACTATGGGTCCAGGAAGTTATTTATCACAATAAGCATTCACAATACGAGTAAGCATCACATGATGTGAAACATGTCAGCCACCTTTTTTCTTTTGTTCACTTCATTTTGACTGCATCGCTCTGGTTGTTTTTTGGATTTTATTTGTATAATAAAGACATTGGCCCAGATTCAAGAGGCTATTGCCATAGGTTGTGTAGGACTGTGTAACTGCAGTCCTAACTGTTACACAGAGTTACACAGAGTGCCGTGACGTGGCCTGCAGCTTCCCAGACATTTGCAAATGACTGCAACTGAACCTCTGTTTTAATCACATACAGTTAGACAGATTAATTTGGTTTTGTGCTTCTTTGGTTTGGTATTTTTGAGCCTGGTCCTTATGGTAAGAATTTTTTACATTTCCATATGTATACTTAATCGCATATTGCTAATCGCATCTCATTTAAAGTCCCAACCGTCCATATTTTATCCTTACAGGGATGGAGGCCTGTGGTGACTTAAACCACATGCCTCATATAAAGTCCCAACCCCATTTTTTAACATTAACCAGGGATGGAGATGCGATTTCAGGAGTGTCACACATTGCCTCCACAGATCTGCCACCAACAAGTTAATTTATGCATTGTCGTTTTTTGACTAGCTGACCCAGTTTGATGTGGTCCGCACCCAGTTTGGTGGTATTTTGGCTTGGTAGGCATGTTTTGGTTTCACCCCTGTTTTTTGTATTTTGTTTTTTCAGTGCTCTCATTTGCCAGACCAACCATAGATAGGGGCGGTTCTATGTTGCCTTCTGCTCCCTGTCTATTAATTAGCACACCTGGGTTCCTCCTTTGGAGGCCTTAAAAATCACAGTTAGGACTGCAGTTACACAGAGTGCCGTGACGTGGTCTGCAGCTTCCCAGACATTTGCAAATGACTGCAACTGAACCTCTGTTTTAATCACATACAGTTAGACAGATTAATTTGGTTTTGTGCTTCTTTGGTTTGGTATTTTTGAGCCTGGTCCTTATGGTAAGAATTTTTTACATTTCCATATGTATACTTAATCGCATATTGCTAATCGCATCTCATTTAAAGTCCCAACCGTCCATATTTTATCCTTACAGGGATGGAGGCCTGTGGTGACTTAAACCACATGCCTCATATAAAGTCCCAACCCCATTTTTTAACATATATTGATTTTGTTGGAAACACTATTGGACACTATTGGTTTTTGGAGTACTCTATTTATGCCAAATGGACTGAGCTTACTCACACAGGGCCAGATTCACAGAGCAAGTACGCCGGCGTATCTACTGATACGCCGGCGTACTTTCAAATTTCCCGCGTCGTATCTTTGGTTTGAATCCTCAAACCAAGATACGACGGCATCTGGGTAAGATCCGTCAGGCGTACGGCTTCGTACGCCTTCGGATCTTAGATGCAATACTTTGGCGCCTGCTGGGTGGAGTTTGCATCGTTTTCCGTGTCGGGTATGCAAATTAGCGATTTATGACGATCCACGAATGTACGCGCGGCCGTCGCATTTTCTAACATCGTCTGTAGTCGGCTTTTTCCGGCGTATAGTTAAAGCTGGTATTTTGCGGCGTATAGATAGACTTGCCATGTTAAGTATGGCCATCGTTCCCGCGTCGAAATTATTTTTTTTTTTTTTTTGCGTAAGTCGTCCGTGAATAGGGATGGACGTAACTCACGTCTAAGTTAAAAAAATGACGTCATTGCAATGTCATTTCGCGCAAAGCACGGCAGGAAATTTCTGGACGACGCATGCGCAGTTCATTCGCTGCACCCCCATGCAGGTTGTTATCATGCATGAGGACATTTAGTATTAGTATCACAATCTCACATAGTGCCATTTACATACCATTTGTAACCAGTAGGTAGCGCCATCCACCCCACTTTTGTTTTCGCATTTCCAACTTTATTATCAAACCCACTCTTCTACTTAGCAAAGGTTCTAGTTCTCTGTCTATAGACAATCCAACTGAAGCATGCTGCAGCTGTCATCAATTTTGTGCTTGAAAAAGATCACATTTGTTCCTACAATTTCTACATTTAAGTGAGTCTCCTTATCTTTCATTGCTTTTATATTTAAAAAGCATTGAAGGTTATTTACGAATACCGCTCTCATTACCAAAATCTTGTATATAGTCCCTTATCAACCCTTCCAAGAGCTTACATACTATTGATGTTAGGCTAATGGTCCAATTCCCAGGGATGTATTTTGGGCCCTTTTTAAATATTGGTGCTACATTGGCTTTTCTGCAATCAGCTGGTACCATTCCAGTCAGTAGACTGTTCGTAAAAAATTAGGAACAATGGTCTGGCAATTACTTGACTGAGTTCCCTATGTATCCTCAGGTGCAAGCAATCTGGTCCCGGTGATTTATAAATGTTAAATTTCCCAATGTAATAATAGTTCTTAATACAATTCATCTTTTTTTGTTTTGCATGTCTATATTTACATTGGGTAAACAGTAGGGATGCACCGATATATCGGTGGCCGATACATATCGGCCGAAAACAGCTGTTTTGGGGACGTGCCGAAACAGCTTTAAAATTGCCGATAATGAATAGTGGCTGCAGAGCGGTAAAACACATACTGAAATTGTCTCCGCTCTGCTCGCACACAGCCCCGCCTGCTCCTAACCCACACTGTGATAAACAGAATGCCGGTCTAATGCTGAGATGTGTGGGGTTAGGAGGAGGCAGGGGTGTGTGCGAGCAGAGCAGAGACAGTTTCAGCATACGGGCGGTGGTGAGTTGCTTTCTTTTCTAGCAGCCATCCCCCCCCCCACATCACATACCTCCCTTTGGCTGGCTATATCTTCGGGACTCTGTCCCCCGCCCCCCCTCCTCCTCCCCCCGACTGCCTAGTTTGGCTACTGTCTCTGACGCCAATCCACTCTTGAGGTGACAGGGTTAATAAAGAGAACCTGTCACCTCCAATTGCTATCACACAGGGAATTATTTTCTCCTGTGTGATAGCAATAAATTTAAGTGTAAAAAAAAAAAAATAAGAAATAATAATTAAATTAAATTAATAAAATAAGTAATTAAAAGGTAAAGAATAAGAAAAATAATATTAAAAATAAGAAAATGATACAAAAATAAAAAAAGTAAAACGACAAGCTACAAAAAAAACAAAAAAAAACAAGAGGCGGCAATTGGGGGCACAGTGAGGCGGCAATTTGGGGCACAGTGAGTGTATGTTTTAACATACAATTATTTAAAAAAGAAGAAAAGTCATTTTCGGTTTCGGCCTGACATTTTTTGTTATTTCGGTTTCGTTTCGGTTTTGAAATTTCCATTTCGGTGCACCTCTAGTATACAGTAAATGGATGTGACCTGACACATACACTAATAAAACACATGGCAGCCTCCATCTCTGATTTGGTAGATAGAAGAGAAGGGTTTGTGGGACTTTGGCCTCGTACAGACGACCGAACATGTCTGCTGAAACTGGTCCGCTGACCAATTTCAGCAGACATGTTCGGTTGTGTGTACGGCCGACCGGACAGGTTTCCAGCGGACATTTGTCCATCCGACCGTTTTCGAGCGGACAAATGTTTCTTAGCATGCTAAGAAACATGTCCGCTGGAATCCTGTCCGTCGGACATGTTCGGTCGTCTGTACAGAGCGGCCGCCATCCCTCGCATGCGTCGAATCACTTTGACGCATGCGTGGAAGCATTGACCTTCCAGCGTCGCGCACGTCGCCGCGTCATCGTCGCGGCGACGGCGCGGACACGTCACCGCGCTGTCTGTCTGCGCGGATTTCTGTCTGATGGTGTGTACCGTTTTCAGCGGACTGTCCCCTCGTCTGTACGAGGCCTTTAAATGAGGGAACGCCATGTCAAGAGAGAATAATAACATAGAAATTAAGTTACAGTACATGATTTATTTATTACAATCTTAAATACATATTAGATATTTGTATCAAATAAATAGGTAGTCACAAGACTTACTCTAAATATGCTGCTCATAGCATGCAATACAAATAAAAAATAGACATGGCAGATATACATGGTAAAATAAATCAACTAAAAAACATATGTAATAGAGACAGGTAACTGTTGGCATATAGTGGTACTCTATGCGTTTCCTGGCATTTCAGCCAATCATCAGGAGTGTTGTAAAGTAATATACTGGAAAGAAAAATAGACAAGGGTAAGTGATAATGTCTTTGGAATAAGGGAGGACAGGGACTATGTCCCAACAAGGGAGTCAATTGGGAAACTTACTGTACAGCCTCAAGGACAGGTCAGGTATCTGCCAAGGAAATCGGGGGTACAGGCATGATGTCTCCCCCGGGGGTTGAGACGGGGAACCCTCCAAGGACGGAGAACAGCGCCCAGAGCATAACACGATGGTCACAGTTTGATCCAAAATACTATGTGTGCACTATGAGTGGATAGTGTTCCCAAAACAAGTGTGTCAAAAAAAATTGATTGATTAAAAAGTGTAAAAATAGTGTAGCAAAATATTTATGTGTTCCCATAAGGGGACTGCATAGGGTAATGTGTATGGAACAAAACCAAACAAAAGGGAGGAAAAAATATACCAAGAGGTGGTGACTGAGCTCCCAGCAAAAAGGGTGACCTGTGTGTAGGATCCGTGTGTGGTTCCTTGTGATTGAGTCAAGGAAATGAACCATCGGTTGCTCCAAGGCTACTATATACCCCCATTCCCAGGCGAGGTCCTGTCAACGTCATGCCTAAGGCTGGGTTCACACTACTACACTACTTTCATCCTACTTTGCTCTGTGTTCAATGTTTCCCTATGAGAGCGTCTTGTAGTGTCCTACACAAGTCGGTCCGACTTTGAAAATGCTCCCTGTACTACTTTTGGTCCTACATTGATCCTACTTCAGGCCCATTGAATATCATTGAAGTCGGACCAAAGTAGTATCCTGTTCATGAAAGTAGGATGGATGTAGGATAAATGTAGGACCAATGTAGCAGAGCAAAGTAGGATGAAAGTAGTGTAGTAGTCAGGGCCGTCTTTACCGCAGGGCAAATGGGGCAGGTGCCCTGGGCCCTGTCACTGTTGGGGGCCCAAAGCAACCCCCTTTAAAAAAAAAAAAAAAAAAACATTTTTTTTTTTTTTTTTTTTTGGAGGCCCAGATGGCAACCCCCCTTTTTTTTATTTATTTTTAAATAAAAAAAATATATATATTTTTATTAAAGGGACAATTTTTTTTATATATTTTTATTTTATTTTTTATTAAAGGGCCAATTTTTTTTTAGAGGTCTGGGGGTCCCCAGGGGCCCATAGTTCCCCAGGGCCCCGGATGACAACCCCCCTTTTTTTATAAAAAAAAAATCTGTTTATATATATATATATATATATATATATATATATATATATATATATATATATATATATATAAAAATGTTTATTATTATTATTATAGGACCCAGAGGTCCCCGGATGGCAACCCCCCTTTTTTTTATAAAAAACATTTTTTTTATATATTTTATTTCTTTTTTTTCTTTTTATATATATATATATATTATATATATATATGTATATATATATATATATATATATATATATATATTTTTTTTTTTTATTAAAGGGCTCAGAGGTCCCCATGTGGCAAACACCCTTTATCTTTTTTTATAAATGTTTATTTTTTTTATTTTTGTTTATATATTTTTTTTATTTATTTTTTATTTAAGGGCCCAGAGGTCCCCAGGGCCCTGGATGGCAACCCCCCCTTTTTTTTTTATAAATGTTTCTTTATATATATTTTTTTATTAAAGGGCCCAGAGGTCCCGGATGGCAACCCCCCTTTTTTTTGTAATTTATTTTTATTAAAAAAAAAATATTAAAGGGCCCAGAGGTCCCCAGGGCCCCAGATGGCAACCCCCTTTTTAAAATATATTTTTTATATATATTTTTTATTTCTTTTTTTCTTTTTATTAAAGGGCCCAGAGGTCCCCAGGGCCCCGGATGGCTACACCCCTTTTTTATATATATTTTTCTTTATTTCTTTCTTTATTTCTTTTTTTATAAAGGGCCCCCCGCTTCTAAATTTGCGGCAGCCCCCCCCCCCTGCTTCTCAATTTCAGGTGGCAGCACCCCCCATCCCGGTTCTTTGCTCCAGGGGGCCCATGCCTGAAGCTGTGTAAGTGGCCCCATAATTCCTGATGGCGGCCCTGCCTCCCGTTAAGCCCCTGTGCTGCCCACAAATCAGGCTGAAAATCATCAGTGGCACGCAGCCAGTGACAGTACTGCTTCCCTTCCCAGTGTTTTAAAATGTACAGCACCCCTGATTTCCCTTTAGACGCGCACTTTTCCCTTCCTGCCACTGGGTGCTGCTTGCATATAAAAGTGAATTAGAATGTGATTTTATAACATCCCCAGTTTGCTCTTCCCGAGGCTGACTTCTTCATGTCCTGCTCCTCAAGGTATGTCACTGTTTGCTAATCTATATTGTAAATTGAAGTTTTCTGTAGAGTGTGCCCAAAGTCTTTATAATATTTGATGATTCGCTGCAGGTCTGGTCAGTGTTTTAAAAAGTTCCTCTATTTTACACATGGCATGGCATGGGGTCACAGCACCGTCTGTCCATTCTGCTTTAGCACCATGGGACCCCATGCCATGGCATGTGTAAAATAGAGGAACTCTTTAAATCACAGACCAGACCTGCAGTCCAGGCTGAGTAAAGCCTCAGAGTACATGACATTACTGTCTATATTTAACTGCTTGATGGGCTTATTTTGGGCCTGGCTGGTTCACATGTATGTGTTTTGGCGGCCCACATTTGCGCAGGCACAGCAGCCCATTCATTTGAATGGGCCGCCATGCCTGCGTTTCCTGCAAAGAAAAGCGCATGCCTCATGTAATAGGCTGCGCACACGGCACGCCTATGCCCATCAAGCACTGAAATACAGCACTGTCTGTCCATTCTGCTGTCTGCTGTGACTTATCTGCAGTTCCCGCACTGTCAAACTTGCTGCATTTTTAGACGTTTAGGTCACGCTTTTAAAAACACAGTGCGTTTGTGTGTGCAAGAACTGCAGGTAAGTAGCATGGTGCAAGAACTGCAGGTAAGTAGCATGGTGCAAAAGCAGAATGGATTTCAAGGCAACTGTATTTTTAAAATGCTGAATGCACCTTTTTTCTGCAGGAAACAAAGGCATGGCAGCCCATTCAAATCAATGGGCTGCTGTACCTGCACAAATGAGGACCGCCAAAACATACATGTGAACCAGCCAGGCCCAAAATAAGCTGGAGGGGGGCCCAAAAAAAATGTTTGCCCTGGGCCCAAACCATATTAAAGACGGCCCTGGTAGTAGTGTGAACCCAGCCTAATTGGCCACTCTACACAAGGGAGGCGGGGAGGAGATTCCCAGCTGCGTGTGGTGGAGCCATCAGCAGTGGGTCCCCGCCTATCTCGTGCGTGGTCAGGGATGGAAAAAAGACATTAATTTGACGTTAATGACGCGGCTGCTGCACATCGCAACCCCGGAGCCAGAGAAAACCCCTGACCCCCCTCAAACCCTAATCCACTTTGCAATACAAGTGCAAACTACCAGTGCAAAATGCACTTGAAATTGCACTGAAAGCGCACTTAAATCTGAGGGGTAGATCTGAAATGCGGCGAAGCTCTGCTGATTTTGTTATCCAATCATGTGCAAGCTAAAATTATGTTTTTTATTTTCCTTGCACATCCCCCTCGGATCTACAGCGACTGCATTTCAAAGTGCACTTTCAGTGCAATTTCAAGTGCACTTGTAGTGCAAAGTGGATTTGCCTTTAATAAATAACCCCCATTGTTTACATTGTTCACATTTACATGTAGATCAAGCTGTCCAGCAAGAGTGTCAGTAAGCCCCCGTTCAAATGACAAATGCATCTACAAAATAGGAGATAGATTTATGGCATTTGTATTACATTTTTTTACTAGTAATGGTGGCGATCAGCAACTTATAGCAAGACTGCGACATTGCAGCGGACAGATCAGACACCTAACTGCCACTTTTTGGTGGACCAGTGACACTAATACAGTGATCATTGCTAAAAATATGCACTGTCACTGTACTAATGATAATGGCTAAGAAGGGGTTCATCAGGGGCGATCAAAGGGTTAAATGTGTCTCTAAGGGGTGCTTGCTAACTGGTTAGCAGGAACACAAAATCACTCTGTTCATCTCTGACAGAACAGCGGCCTGCCTTGTTTACATTGGCAGACCGCCGTTCTAGCTCTGTGGGGAGCGATCGCGGGTGGCTGGCGGACATCGCTCCCCCTCTGGCCAATCAACGCACACACGCCTTCGCCTGGCTATTGCACGTGACGCAATGGCGTACAGATATTTTCTGGCAGTGCCCCTGCTGAGACTAGACTCTGGATCTGCCCCTGATAGGACTAGAGGTCATTAAAACAGAAGTCCAGCAAATACTCTTCCTTCCATTGCTCTTTATCTCTCTGCTCCTTTTTTATTCATGTATGTTGTCCACTTTCTCTGTATGGAGAACTCTTGACTCTTGGAGGACAGGAAAGCTTCTCCTCAACAAGATGTCTTTACTGCAACGCCCAGCAGGATGCTTAAGGTAAAGAGGCAAATAATACGAAGGATCTCCATCACAAGATACAGAATATCCAGATTACAGCTATTATCTGCAGAGAGAGAGAGAGAGACATTAATAAGTGCTGGTCTGGGGTAAAGACAACAGAGTTGATTTAATAAAGGTGTAGAGCAGGGATATGCAATTAGCGGACCTCCAGATGTTGCAAAACTACAATTCCCATCATGCCTTTGACTCTGGTGTCATGCTTGTGGCTGTCAGAGTCTTGCTATGCCTCATGGGAATTGTAGTTCTGCAACAGCTGGAGGTCCGCTAATTGCATATCTCTGGTGTAGAGCATGTTCACTTAGCAATTTTTATTTTCCATATAGCATTAGATATGTGCACTGCCGAAAAATGTGTTCGTATTTGTTTCATTTGTTTTTTTCGTAAATTCGAGAATTTGAAAAATTCGGAAGTTCGTAAATTCGTAATTCAGAAACTCGAAAATTCGAAATTTCGAAATTCGAAAATCCCAAAAATTCAAAAATCCGAAAATAAGAAAGGAAAATCCGAAAATTAGAGAGAACAAAAATCAAAAAACTTTAAATAATTACCTAACTAATAATAACTATTAAATTATAGGTATTGGAATTTCCTTTCAAATTTGGCTGTTAGTAAATGTAACAAATACAAATTTATCTGAAGTTACAAATTATCCGAAATAAAGAATTCTGCATCTAAACAAATGGAACGAAACAAAATAAATAAGAATAATAATAAGGTATTAATATTATTATTATTTATTATTTTTAGTTTGTTACGTTTAATTTGTTTAGATATGGCATTCGTTATTACGGATGATTTGTAACTTTGGATAAATTATTATTCGTTACGTTCACTAACAGCGAAATTTGAATGGAAAATCAATTTCCGGATTTTTGGATTTCTGAATTCCCGAAATTTAGAATTTAGAATTTTCGAATTATTGATTGTTCGGATTTCAGAATTTTAAATTTTCCGGATTTTCGAATTTTCGATTTTCCGAAAATTCCGGCATTTGAAAGTTCGGAAATTCTGATATGTGAATTTTGTCTAAATTAGTTAACCACTTAAGTCCCGGACCATTTGGCTTGCCAAAGACCAGGCCACTGACATTTGGTGCGACGTGGCTCCCAAACTAAATTGACGTGTTATTTTCTCACAAATATAGCTTTCTTTTGGTGGTATTTGATCACCTCTGCGGTTTTAATTTTTTGTGCTATAAACAAAAATAGAGCGACATTTTGAAAAAAAAACAATATTTTTTACTATAATAAATATGCCCAAAAATATCTTAAAAAAATAAAAAATGTCATCAGTTTAGGCCAATATATATTCTTCTTCATATTTCTTGGTAAAAAATAAGCAATAAGCGATTATTCATTGGTTTGCACAAAAGTTATAGCATCTACAAAATTGGGGATAGTTTTATGGCATTTGTATTAATATTTTTATTTTTTTACTAGTAATGGCGGCGATCAGCGATTTTTATCGTGACTGCGACATTATGGCGGACAAATCGGACACTTTTGACCCCATTTTGAGACCATTGTCATTTGTACAGCGATCAGTGCTATAAAAATGCACCGATTACTGTAAAAATTACACTGGCAGCGAAGGGGTTAACCTGTAGGGGCGCTGAAGGGGTTAAGTATGTCCTAGGGAGTGATTCTAACTGTTAGGGGGCGTGGCTACGAGTGACACGTCACTGATCGCTGCTCCCGATGAGCACTTTTTTTTAATTAAAAAATAAGACAACAGTAAAGTTAGCCCAATTTTTTTTTATATTGTGAAAGATAATGTTACGCCGAGTAAAATGATACCCAACATGTCACGCTTCAAAATTGCGCCCGCTTGTGAAATGGCGTCAAACTTTTACCCTTTAAAATCTCCACAGGCAACGTTTAAAAAATTCTATAGGTTGCATCTTTTGAGTTACAGAGTAGGTCTAAGGCTAGAATTATTGCTCTCGCTCTAACGATCGCGGCGATACCTCACTTGTGCGGTTTGAACACCGTTTTCATATGCGGGCGCTACTCACGTATGCGTTCGCTTCTACGCGCGAGCTCGTCAGGACGGGGCGTTTTCTTATTTATTTTAATTGATTTTATTTGTTTTTGTAAACATCCCTTGTAATAGAAAAAAGCATGACAGATCCTCTTAAATATGAGATCTGGGGTCAAAAAGACGTCAGATCTCATATTTAGACTAAAATGCAACAGAAAAAAAAATTGTAATTTAAAAAAATTACAACAAAAAAATGTGCCTTTAAGAAGCAGGGGCGGAAGTGATGTTTTGATTCCGCCCTGCTATGCTGTGGAGATGGTGGGGCCATCTTGCCCTCACTCGTATCCACACACAGCAGCGTGAAGGACCCGATCGCCTCCGGGGGGGGGGGCCACTCCCGCCGCCGAAAACAGTGATCTCGCGGCAAATCCGCCGCAGAGACCACCGTTATCGTTTACTGGACCGGTGAATATCTTGGTTGTGGCAGCAGCTGCTGCCGTTAGCGAGATATTCATCTTTAAAGTGATGACGTATATGTACATGAGCCGGTCCTTAAAGTGGAGGTTCACCCAAAAACTAAATTTTTAACCTTAGATTGGACCTAATTACGGGAAGCAGAATTGGGTGTTTTGGTTAAAATCAATGCAGTACTTACCGTTTTAGAGATAGATGTTCTCCGCCGCTTCCGGGTATGGGCTGCGGGACTGGGCGTTCCTACTTGATTGACAGCCTTCCGACCGTCGCATACAGCACGTCACCAGTTTCCGAAAGTAGCCGAACGTCGGTGCGCAGGCGTCGTATAGCGCCGCACCGACATTCGGCAACTCGTGACGCGCTGTATGCGACCGTCGGAAGGCTGTCAATCAAATAGGAACGCCCAGTCCCGAAGACCATACCCGGAAGCGGCGGGAGAACATCTATCTCAAAAAAGGTAAGTACTGCATTGATTTTAACCAAAACACCCGATTCTGCTTCCCATAATTAGGCCCAATCTAATGTTAAAAATTTTTTTTCGGGTGAACTCCCGCTTTAAGTGGTTAAAGTGGAACTATAGGCAACACTTTTTTTTTAGCCCCAGTCAGTTTATTTCCTGTCCCATTGCAGAGACTTCCCTTCACTTCCTGCCCCATAGCCAAACAGGAAGTAAGAGGAAATCTATGCAAATTAAGGGACTTCATAGCCCCCCAGGCCCTCAGAACTAGTGTCCCCACTCAAAATTTTCAGGGCGGGTCTTAAACCGCAAGGGTGTGGTCTTGACAGGAAGGGGTGGGTCATATTTAAATTAGGGGGTGCAGCGAGTTTAGTCAGGCCTAAATACACTACTGACGTAATGATAGAATTTAAGTATGTTTTTTTTCTCATTCCTATATTTATTTTTTGCCATGAAGACCAAGCTTTCTAGAAAAGTGACAGTACTTAGGCCTATCTGACCCACTGCTGGGGATATTTACATACTTACAGTGGTAATCTTTTGTTCAAATGCTTTAGATCTTAAAAAAAACTGCTGCAATTACTCCACTAGCCATGATGCCAGTGTTATAAGTTCTATAGGATTTGGCCTTTAAATCTGTTAAATTGCTATAATGTACTGTGGCAGAGCGAGGCTCTGTCCCAATGAAAATGGTGCTGAAGTGGACACAGAGGGCCAGATCCACATAGAAATGGATAGGCGCAGCGAATCAGAGATACGCTACGCCGCCGTATCTTACCTGGCTTTAAGTCAAATCCAGGAAGATTTCGCGGCGTAAGTTACGGCGGCGTAGTGTATTTCTGGCGGCGGAATTCAAATCGGCGATTAGGGGGCGTGATTCATTTAAATGAAGCGCGTACCCGCGCCGATTGAACTGCGCATGCTCCGTTTTGAACTTTCCCGCCATGCTTCGCGCGAAACGACGTCGTTTTTTGAACTTAGACGTAACTTACGTCCATCCCTATTCACGGACGACTTACGCAAAAAAAAAAAAATTTGACGCGGGAACGACGGCCATACTTAACATGGCAAGTCTATCTATACGCCGCAAAATAACAGCTTTAACTATACGTCGGAAAAAGCTGACTAGAGCCGACGTAAGAGAATGCGACGGCCGCACGTACGTTCGTGGATCATCGGAAAAAGCTCATTTGCATACCCGACGCGGAAAACGACGCAAACTTCACCCAGCGGACGCCGAAGTATTGCATCTACGATCCGAAGGTGTACGAAGCCGTACGCCTGTCGGATCGAACCCAGATGCCGTCGTATCTTGGTTTGAGGATTCAAACTAAAGATACGACGTGGGAAATTTGAAAGTACGCCGGCATATCAGTAGATACGCCGGTGTACTCGCTCTGTGGATCTGGCCCAGAGTCTGCATATCGGCTGAGTGCAGAGCTGCAGAACTTACATTTAAAAACAGATGGGTAGATTCACGTAGGGGCGCCTAAAATTAGGACGGCCTACTCTTTTTAGGCTACACCACCTTAAATTATTTAGGTTAGAAGTGATTCTCAAACCACTTACCTTCAAATTTTCGGCGGCGTAGCCTAAAACGAGCGGCCGTAAGCGCGTGTAATTCAAATGACTGGGAGGGGGGCGTGTAGTATTGAAATGAGGCTTGACCTCACGTTTTTTGACGTTTTTTACACTGCGCATGCACCGGGCGACTACATTTCCCAGTGCGCATTGCGGCTAAGTAGGCCGTACGGGCCTATTGATTTTGACGCGTATGTAAATGACGTAAATCCCGATTCGCGGACGACTTGCGCAAACGACGTAAAAAATTCTAACCTCGCGGCGGGAACAGCAGCCATACTTAACATTGTTATTCCACCTCATAGGTGGAATAACTTTAGGCGGCCTATCGCGTATGGAAACGACGTAACTCGACGGTGTAGGCCCGGCGTACGCTCGTAAATCGTCGGGAATCGGCGTATCCCCTCATTTACATAATCTAGGCCGGCCTTCAATGGAAGCGCAATCTAGCGGCCAAAAGAAACATTGCAACCTAAGATAGAATGGCGCAAGCCAGCCTATCTTAGGTATGTTTAAGTGTATCTCTGTTTGAGAATACACTTAAACATAGGCCGGCTTAGATTCAGAGTTAGGTCGGCTTATCTGTAGATAAGCTGGCCTAACTCTTTGTGAATCTACCTAAGATTTTTCTATCTCTACATGGGGCTCAGTGGCTTGGAGATCCTTCAGAGATATGGTGGGATGGGATCTCCAACCCTGTGTCCGGGGTTTTAAAGACAGCCTGCAAGCTGTGTGCCCAGGTGCACACAGCTCATATAATGAGAGCGTGAGAGGAAGGTGGAGTTGGAGCAGTGGCTGCTGGTGTCTCTGTGTGCGGACAGACGCTGTGTGCGTTGAAGGGCTTCAACGCCGTGTGCACCCAAGACTGGGGGTCTGGAGGAACTGCTGGTTTAAGGGACCAGTACCTATGGCAGCAGTGCTGTCGAAGAGTAGCCATGTGGGCTCGTATTTTCAGTTATTTCTGATCATCGTTTAAACCCCTGAGTGGACTTTTGTTTCGTTTTTCTCATTTAATAAACGTGGGCTATCAGGCCCTAACGATACATGCCTGTTTGGTGTTGACTGTTTGGTGATGGTGTTTGGTGTTGAACGCATCTACCACGAGAGCTAACAACCCCCAATATCACAGTACCTTTAGAACCTTCCGAAACTGATGCTTGTCCAACTTCAAGCATTATCTGCAGCTTTACGCTTTTATTGACAGTCTCCACGATACAAAAGTAAGTTCTAGAGTCTTCCTTTGTCAGGTTTCTAATTGTGACATATAGCTTGCTGTTGGTGAACTCCACTCTGTCCTTGTAACGCGTGTGAGATTCAAGCTTCTTATTCTCAGGAAGGACCATCCATGTCGCATAAAATGTACTGAGCTCCGGCTTTCCACAGCTTAATGTCACAGACTGCCCAATTTCACCTTTAATATTCTGGGTCTCTACCACAATGTTCTGTCCATCTGTCACAGAAGAACAGAATAAAATAAAAAATAATTTCAAAGTGTACCTCCATAAACAAGATATCATTTTAAACCTTCAAGTGTACGAAAACCCTAAAATGTATTTTCCAGTATGTGTGGCATCATGTTTTACTACATACAGTTTTCTTAACCACTTCCGCACCGCCTGCCGCCGTATTACCCCGGTACATTGAAGAGGACTACCATTGTTATGGCAGCAGCTAGCTGTCATAGCCCCGGTATCCTGTTCTTCAGTGTGTGGTTCGCTTTCAGATAAAAGTGGTCTCTGCAGTGGAATCGCCGCAAGATCACTTTTATCGGTAGTGGGAGAAGGCCCATATATCTGCGCACATATATCTGCAGTATTTTGTTATCTCTCTTCAAAGAGCTAAGTCCTGTAGCTCTCTCCTGAACTGTTCCTCGGTTATCAGCCTGATAACTCCTGACAAATTCTCGAACACATCAGATAAAAGCAGCCTGACATTTCTGTCAGGGGAGGTTGCTTTAAATAGATTAGCAGGGAGCTGGCCCTATTACAAAACACCTCTGAGTCTCTGCCTATGATCAGAGGGGGTGTGTGCCTTTCCTCCAATCAGCTATTGTAGCTATCTTGACTGTATGCCCAGACATCACACTCTGTGTTAAACAGTAATGCTGCGTACAGACGATTGGACATTCTGACAACAAAACGTGGATTTTTTCCAAAGGATGTTGGCTCAAACTTGTCTTGCATACACACGGTCGAAACAAATGTTGGCGGAAATTCCGAACGGCAAGAACGCGGTCATGACAGAGCGCTTTCACCTCCTACTTGATTTAGAGCATGCGTGGAATTTTATGCGCCAGAATTGTCTACACACGATTGGAATTTACGAGAACGGATTTTGTTGTCGGAAAATTTGAGAACCAGCTCTCAAATTTTTGTTGGCGGAAATGTCCAATGGAGCCTACACACAGTCGGAATTTCCGACAACAAGCTCCCATCGATCATTTGTTGTCGGAAATTCCAAGTGTGTGTTCGCGGCATAAGAGAAAATTTCCTAACACGATCTGAACATTCTAAACAGTATATAAATGTGAAGACAGCAGATATACATGTAAAACCTATGTAAGGAGATTTGGTTCATCCCTGTGTATCATCTGAGGCTGTCCACTTCACTGGGTGTATGAAGGGTTTACATCCACTTTAAGTGTAATTATGAGATCTGAGGTCTTTTTGACCCCAGATCTCATATTTTAGAGGTCCTGTCATGCTTTTTTTGTATTACAAGGGATGTTTACATTCCTTGTAATAGGAATAAAAGTGACCCAATTTATTTATTTTTAAAAGAACAGTGTGAAAAAAAAAACGGTAAAATATATAAGAAAAAAACGTGCCCCGTCCTGCCGAGCTCGCGTGTAGAAGCGAATGCATACGTATGTTCAAACCACACGTGAGGCATCGCCGCAATCGGTAGAGCGAGATTAATAATTCTAGCCCTGTAACTCAAAACATGCAACCTGTATAATTTTTTAAACGTCGCCTGTGGAGATTTTTAAGGGTAAAAGTTTGTCGCCATTCCATGACCAATGGCGCAATTTTGAAGCGTGACATGTTGGGTATCAATTTACTCAGAATAACATTATCTTTCACAATATACATTTCTTTTTACTGTTGTCTTATTTTTTTAATTCAAAAAAGTGTATTTTTTCCAAAAAAAGTGCACTTGTAAGACCGTTGAACATATACGGTGTGACAGAAAGTATTGCAATGACCGCCATTTTTTTTTCTCTAGTGTATTAGAAAAAAAAACATATATAATGTTTGGGGGTTCTAAGTAATTTTCTAGCAAAAAAAATGTTTTTGACATTTAGGCTGCATTCACACCTGAACGCTGCGTATGTTACCACAAATACCTGCAAATTGCAGCGTTTTTTCCCGCGATTTGCCACGACAAAACACAGCGTTTTTTAAGCCTAACATACGCCGGAGGGGTGATCAACATTGTCGGCTATGCCGAACACCGAAAGCCGCCTGAAAAAAAGGTCCGGGACTTGTTTTGAGCTTCAGGCGTACGGCGTTTCGGCATTCGGCGTGGAGATGTGAACCATCTCCATAGCCGACAATGTTAAATCACCCCTCCAGCGTATTGCAGGCTGCAATAGCGTTGTGCTACAGGCGACAATACGCCTAGGTGTGAATGGAGCCTTAAACACCAAATTTCAGAAAGAGGCTCGGTCCTTAAAGCGGTGGTTCACCCATAAAAACGACTTCCCCCTATTACACTGCCCCCCCGCATTACAATACGAATATGCCATTCATTTTTTTTTGGCTGCTGTACATACCTGGGTACAGCTATTCACCCGTGTCCTCCGGGTTGCGAGTCCCGCGGGAGTGGGCGTTCCTACCATGGCGGTGATTGACGTTTTGACTAAAAAATGAGCTCCCCCCTGTCGCGTAAGCCGCGTCACGACTGGCGAAATGAGCCAAACTGCGATGCGCAGGCGCAGTATAGCGCCGACTCGCCGTTCGGCTCCTTCCGCCAATCGTGACGCTGCTTACGCGACGGGGGGAGCTCGTTTTTTAGTCAAAACGTCAATCACCGCCATGGTAGGAACGCCCACTCCCGCGGGACTCGCAACCCGGAGGACACGGGTGAATAGCTGTACCCAGGTATGTACAGCAGCCAAAAAAAAATGAATGGCATATTCGTATTGTAATGCGGGGGGGCAGTGTAATAGGGGGAAGTCGTTTTTATGGGTGAACCACCGCTTTAAGTGGTTAAGCTAATAATTATTTGTGAGCCTGTTGCAAAGTTTCTTATCTGAAGATTCCTGCTCCAGGCTGACTGTAATGCAAAACCTGATTCCTAGCCCAGGAACTATAGCTGGCTGGTGTTCCTTATGCCTTTAGCAGCCCTGTGCACTACAGGCTTACTGGTACTTGGTTGCCCCCAAGTCCACAAACACAATGTTATAGATTCTGGCTCGACGCTCCCCAGGACTAAGTGACTGAGACAAGGAAGGCTACCTATAGTACCAAGGCTGGTCAGGCAGTAGACAACAGCTGGTAGCAGAATCCTGGTATAGTCCAAGGTCAAATGGGGTAACGACCAAGCGTAGTCAAAAAACTGTTCTGAGATCGAGGCTAGGAGCAAGCAGGCATAGTTCAATAAAAAAATTAAGGTCAAGTACAGATGTCAATCCAATGAATAATTCAAAGGTCAGCAACAAAGGAATCCTAGATAATAGCAGTGGACAGGCAGGAAAACAAACAGGGAGACATAAAACTGACACTATACAAGCACAGAGGTACATGATGGAATGCTCTACCCACTACCATCCGCTTGGAAGAAAACCATTGGGCTTTTAGGAAAAAACGAAAGACCCACCTCTTCTGAAGGACCTGTACGACACTGGATGCCAAGCGCCTTGAGGCGATTAAGTTCGAATTTGTTGCGCTATACAAGTTACTCACTCACTCACTCATGATGATGAGGTTTAAACAAGTGTGATGAAGCCCAATCCAGCTAGCGGACATATGACTAGACCCATTACCCTGCAGCTTATGGGAACAGCTATGAATCTGAGAGGACTTGTTATCCCACAACTGATGGGAACAGCTAGGATTCTGAGAAGACCCATTAACCCTCAGCTAACGGGAGAGAAGCTGAAAGGCTGCCTAACACTGACAAAGCAAAGCAACTGCCTAGCAATTAGCAGTGGCATAGTCAGCCAACCATATCAGCTCTTTTAGTTGGCCATTAGGCCCCATACACACGACCAAGTTTCTCGGCAGAATTCAGCCAGAAACTCGGTCGGAGCTGGATTCTGCCGAGAAACTCGGTCGTGTGTACACTTTTCAGCGAGGAAGCCGACCAGGAACTCGTCGGGCCGAAAAGAGAACATGTTCTCTATTTCCTCGTTGTTCAATGAGGAAAGTCGGCCCGCCGAGATCTCGGCGGCTTCCACACTGAACTCGACGAGGAACTCGATGTGTTTGGCACGTCGAGTTCCTCGGACGTGTGTACGGGGCCTTAGGCTACCTTTCTGATAGACCTGGTAGACAACACAATGGTCAACTGAAGGAGCTCACACAGACAACTCACAATGCTACTGCTAATTGCTAGAGAGTTGCTAAGTGTTGCCATCTTTAAACAGGAAGTGATGTACTGGCAGGATGTGTAATACATGTAGAAAACTGTACTCAGTGAGACATGATGCCGAAGATACTAAAAAGAGATTTTTGGGTTTACATACACTTTAAATTGAACTGAAAGTAATTCAACTTCAAGGACTGAGTACATCTTGTGAGTAAAGTATACAAAAAAAGGCAAAAATCCTTTCTTGGGGTACCCAAAGAGGGGGTAGAGCTGGTCTTAAATTATTACAACTGAAAAGTCACATATTTATGTTTTATTTTTATATATCAATAGCTTTAACTTTTCACAGAAATATTATAATTTTTGTTCTATTGTAATATTTTCTTAACTGTCTGAATTATACTGTACTGTCTCTTCTACATTTTCTTAATGTAATGACTCTATTTTGACGAAAAGAAAAAACTTGAATGACAAACAAAAAAAATAATTATTACAACTGCTATTATGACGGCGTATCTCCAGATACGCCGTCGTAACTCTAAGTGTGCGGGGTCGTATCTATGCGCCTGATTCTTAGAACTATTTGCGGCGTAATTTGGAGCATGCGCACTGGGATACGTTCACGGACGGCGCATGCGCCGTTCGTTAAAAACGTCATTTATGTGGGGTCACACTGAATTTACATAAAACACACCCACATCTTCCAATTTTGAATTAGGCGGGCTTACATCGGCCCTTATACGCTACGCTGCCGTAACTTCGGGCGCATCATTTTTCTGAATACCATACTCGCCTCACAAAGTTACGGAGATACGCTACGCCCACCTAAAGATACATATTTGTATCTGAATCTGGCCCCTTAACGACTTAACCCCCGGACCATATTGCTGCCCAAAGACCAGAGCACTTTTTGCGATTCGGGACTGTCGCTTTAACTGACAATTGCGCGGTCGTGCGACGTGGCTCCCAAACAAAATTGGCGTCCTTTTTTTCCCACAAATAGAGCTTTCTTTTGGTGGTATTTGATCACCTCTGTGGTTTTTATTTTTTGCGCTATAAACAAAAATATAACGACAATTTTGAAAAAAATCTATATTTTTTACTTTTTGCTGTAATAAATATCCCCCAAAAATATATAAAAACAAATTTTTTTCCTCAGTTTAGGACGATACGTATTCTTCTACATATTTTTCGTAAAAAAAAATCGCAATAAGCGTTTATTGATTGGTTTGCGCAAAAGTTATAGCGTTTACAAAATAGGGGATAGTTTTATTGCATTTTTATTAATATATTTTTTTTACTAGTAATGGCGGCGATCAGCGTTTTTTTTCGGTACTGCGACATTATGGCGGACACTTTTGACACATTTTTAGGACCATTGGCATTTTTATAGCGATCAGTGCTATAAAAATGCATTGGATTACTGTAAAAATGCCACTGGCAGTGAAGGGGTTAACACTAGGGGGCGGGGAAGGGGTTAAGTATGTTCCCTGGGTGTGTTCTTACTGTGGGGGGGGGGGTGGCCTCACTAGGGGAAACACTTATCTTCTGTTCATACATTGTGTGAACAGAGGATCAGCATTTCCCCCCCTGACAGGACCGGGAGCTGTGTGTTTACACACACAGCTCCCGTTCCCCGCTCTGTAACGAGCAATCGCAGGTGCCCGGCGGCGATCGCGCCCGCCGGGCACCCGCACGGGAGTCACGGACGAGCGGCGGCGCGCACACGCCCCTAGTGGCCGCTAAAATAGCCGACGTAGAGCTACGGGCTCTCGCCCAGGAAAGCCGACCTGCTGCCGTAGAATGACGGCGGCTGGTCGGCAACTAGTTAATGTTTTCTGTGAAGCTTTGTATTAGCTGCATCCACATAGCCTTCTACAAAGAAAAATACAGCAGAAAAGTGCATAACATTTTTTTTTTATTCTCCATTTTTTTTTTATCTATGGAAGTTGGTTACAAATGACTTTAGGTCTTGTGTAATACCCAACCACCAACCTTGAGTAAAAAAATGTTTAATGTTTAATGTTAAATGTTCTTAATTCGCGAAGGAAAATCTGCATGTGTCATAATAAATCCAAACACTGATAGATGTTAATAAAATTAATTGAAGAAACCACCTATCCACATAAGATTAAAGGGGTTATATGTTTTTTTTTAATAACAAACATGTTATACTTACCTCCACTGTGCAATTCGTTTTGCACAGAGTGTCCCCGATCCTCCTGTTCTGGGATCCCACGGTGGCTCTCTCGGCTCCTCCCCACTCCCCTCTGGGAAGCTCTTTCCCGAGGGGGTTAGTTGGCGGGTGCGCTCCCATGTCATACACTTGGCATCCATATCACCCAGAAAATCCAAAAGAAATTCATAATTAAATACGCAAAGAAAAGTCACTCAACGTGGACAAGTCTGACCTTCTTGAAGGGCCGTGTATGTTCAAAAAGTTTGGGTTGAAATTGCAGGAAAAGTGTTTATTATCGGACCAGCTAGATTCTCTCGCCTATTCTCTCTGCTGTGCACAAATGGGCAGAGATGAGATTTGGAGATGGATGGTTTGCAAGTAAGACAGATAATAATAATGGACAACTTTTAACCTATAGTACTTGAGACCAAATTAAAAACCAAAAGAGCGTTTACTGGCGTATAATAATTTTTTTCGATCTACTGTTACCTTGAGTGTCCCGGGACACTTGAAAATATACAAGTATCAAACCTGAATTTGTTTTTTAAATACACCCGGTAATAAACAATCTTACATATTTCCTTACCAGCCTGCAGGACAAGACAGAAGAGGGTGAGAAAAGAACGTTTGTAGATATGCAGAGAAATCTTCATTTTGTCAGTCGGAGCATTGACTTTCATTTTTAGTCTATTAAACATTTTCTTGAAGTAAAGTGGCAGATCCCCTGCTATGGCCCTCCCACCTCTGTAAGTGACATCATGGAAACTGTGGTTAGACCATCATATCTGGTTGGACTTCAAAAATAAATAACTAAAGGTTTTGTTTTTTTGTTTCTCACACCTTTACTGCAGTGGCTTAACTTCAGTTATAATGACCGGATACCAACACTTTTTTCACGTATACAGACACAAACGACTTAAAAGTTTGCTAACTATTAACCTTCTGGAAGTAGAAAATTGCTTCATCATTAAAATAAAAATCTAGATTGGAACCAAAGCAGTCCTGATGTTTTACATTCCATGATAATTCTTTAAAATTCTAACAATTCTATATCAAAGCAAATTAATAAAGCATTGTTAACCCTAGGGTTGTCCCGATGCCACTTTTTTAGGACCGAGTACAAGTACCGATACTTTTTTTCATGTACTCGCCGATACCGAATACCGATACTTTTTTTAAAATGCAGCCATGTGTCCCCAAAATGCAGCCTTGTGTCTCCCCCAAAATGCAGCCTTGTGTCTCCCCCAAAATGCAGCCTTGTGTCTCCCCCAAAATGCAGCCTTGCTTCACTCCCCAAAATGCAGCCTTTGCGTCACTCCCCAAAATGCAGCCTTGCGTCTCTCCACCAAAATGCAGCCTTGCGTCACTCCCCAAAATGCAGCCTTGCGTCTCTACACCAAAATGCAGCCTTGCATCTCTCCCCCAAAATGCAGCCTTGTGTAGGTCTCTCCCCGCCGTGTAGTTATTCGGCGCTCGGGGGAACATAACAGCTTTCATTTGAATAGCTGTGTGTTCCCCGCCGCGCGTCGTCATATATAGCCCCTCGCACTTGTACGGGCACTTTGATAGACAGATCACCCGTCCAATCCTGGGGGATGGGGCTATATATGACGAGGCGCGGCGGGGAACACACAGCTATTCAAATGAAAGCTGTTATGTTCCCAGAGCACTGAACAACTAGACGGCGGCAGTGGCAGCAGCTCTCCTCCAGTGGTATATTTTACATACCCAAGGACTGCTCTGCTGTCCGCCTCCTCTCCGCCCTCCTCTCCATCTCCTCTCTGCCTTCCTCTCCGTCTCCTCTCCGCCTTCCTCTCTGCCCCCTCAGGCTCCTCTCTGCCCCCTCTCCGACTGCCCCCCGCCCCTTCTCCGCCCACACTCAGAGGGAAAAAAAATAAAGTATCGGGTCAGGCATTGAGAGCATTTGCGCGAGTACAAGGAACTGGGCAAATGCTCAGTATCGGTCCCGATACCGATACTAGTATCGGTATCGGGACAACCCTAGTTAGCACACACAAATGCAACAACGCTTCATTATTTCACAGTCAAGGAACAGAAATATTTCACAGACACGTTGCACACCATCCATTTTTACCAGGCTGCAATGGAAGACTGATGCCTCCCTCGTACACACAATCAGTTTTTCTGACAGGAAAAGTGCGATGTGAGGTTTTTGTCAGGAAAATTGATTGTGTGTATGCTCCATCACACTTTTTCTGTCAGTTTTCCTGCCAAGAAAAAGATTGAGAGCAGGATCTCAATTTTCGTGACAGGAAAAATTCCTATCGCGAACCGGGTTCGTCTGTATGCAATTACGATCCGCAAAAAAACATGCATGCTCAGAATCAAGCAGAAGAGCCAAACTGCCTATTGAACTTCATTGATCTCGACTCATCTTACGCGTTGTACGTCACCGCATTCTTGACGTTCGGATTTTCAGCCAAGATTTGAGTGACCGTGTGTATGCAAGACAATTTTGTGCCGTTTTCCTGCTGAAAAAAACATGGTTTTCCTGTCGGATCTAGGAAGGTTTTTTCATGATATATAAATTAGGCATGTCTTCTACACCTCACGGAGAGTTCTAACGCAAAATACAAGACTTCTCTTATTATTCATATGTTATATGTGGCAACAGACTGTATGCTCCAACTGTGGAAACTACCCTTTCGGCTTTCTAAATTCTTGTGGTATACTAAATTGAATGAGATTATTTTATGGAAGATCATTCCTCCACCTTACCTAATTCAAAGGAAAAGTTTAGGACCACTTGGAGACCTTGGCGGTACTTTACATTCATGAACCACAACTTCCGAGTCATGTCTCAAAATACCAGTTCTTCAGTGACTGGTAAGAGTAGTTCATATACACTATATTGTCAAAAGTATTGGGACACCTGCCTGTGACAGACCTAACTGGGACAGGGTTTTTTGGAGAGAACTGGGAAACCTTTGTTTCAGCCCCCCATGTCCCTCTTATGTGTAAGTTACCCTGTGTGTATTAGGGGCACAGGGTGACCAAGCAAATGGGACAGTAATATTTATCCACAATATCGAATATCGCCCAGGAAATATACAAAGACCATTCCTGCTTTATTTGATTCTGAACTATATATGTTAATTGAAAGAGCTGATCACATTGGCCTCTGTACAATGTAGGAGATGGATAGTCTGCTACTGGTGGTCTCCTGCTATTGTGTGAAGGAGTTCTGTGTTTACACTTATCATAATGTGTATTGCAGTTTGTGAGCTAGGAGATGACAAGTCTGACATGGAAGGTCAGAGCTCTGAGCCACCTAGACTGGGTAAATGACTAGTTAATTAGGTCATATTAATTTATGTTTCTGGTTACAATTTGTATTGTTCGAGTATATAGACTCTTCTCTTTTATTATCTACCCACAGATATTACCTACCTATAGACCCTTCTCCTTTCTTATGTACCCAGAGATACCACCAACCTATAGACTTTTCTCTTTAATTATGCGCCCACAGATATCACCTACCTATAAACTGTTCTCCTTTATTATGTACCCACAGATATGACCCACCTATAGATTATTCTCCTTCATTACTGTATGTACGCAAAGGTACCGCCTACCTATAGACCCATCTCCCTTATTATGTGCCCACATATAGCACCTACCTATAGACCCTTCCCCTTTGTTTTGTGCCCACAGATATCACCTTTCCATATAATCTTCTCATTATTATGTGCCCACAGATATCACCTACCTATAGACTCTTCTCCTTTATTATGTGCCCATAGATACCACCTACATATAGACTCTTCTCCTTTATTATATACCCACAGATATGACCTACCTATAGATTCTTCTCCTTTATTATGTACCCAAAGATACCACCTACCTATAGACCCTTCTCCTTTATTATGTGCCCACAGATACCACCTACCTATAGACTTTTCCCCTTTGTTGTGTGACCACAGATACCACCTACCTATAGAATATTCGCCTTCGTTATGTAACCACAGATACCACTTATCCATAGACTTTTCTCCTTTCTTATGTGCCCACAGACACAACCTACCTATCGACTCTTCTCCTCTATTTTGTACCCACGGATACCACCTACCTATAATCTCTTCTCCTTTATTTTGTACCCACAGATAACACCAACCTATAAACTGTTCTCCTTTATTATGTGCCCACAGATACCACCTACCTATAGACACGTATCCTTTATTATATTCCCACAGATACCACCTACCTGTAGACTCTTCTCCTTTATTATATACCCACATATACCACCTCCCTATAGACTTTTCTCATATCACTACCTTTCTTCAAGAGCTTTAGTGACATAAGATCAGGAGAGTCTCCACCCGAGCCCTTCATTGAGCCAATCACCAGCCAGCAATGTCAGACAGACAGCAAAATAGACAAATAGAATCCTGGTGGCGGCGATAGGGGGAGATGACTTCCTGATCTATTCACCAATCATACTCTCTGGGGGCCTTGACATTTCTGCTCTCACTTACAGCCATAATAAATCCAGACAGTGTACAATATTTCACTCTAGTAAACTGATATTGGTGGTGGAGGTTACCACCCTCTGCATATCCCTGATTTCAGGTACACTGGTTAAAGAATAAACCCTATAGGCCTCGTTTACACTGGTGGTAAAAACAGGACACCCCCCCCCCCTACTGCAACCATGTTAGGACACATTGCTGCAGAAATATTACAACTTGCACATATGCAGGGGACCACGCTGCATTCATTATTTAACTGCATGTAATGCAGGCATTTGTAACGCGGGCTTTCCATGGTTAATAGGCATTCATGAGGTGACATATAGCCTGTTACCTGAGGTAAAAAAGCTGCACATGCAAACAAGGCCTTAATCCATTAAAATGCATACTGGAGCAATGCCTTCTGGTTCGCCATGGTGATGTTAGTCCAGCACAGGCTTTAGGCCTGTACTAGATACTGGGGGGACTAATATTATGACCACATTATATGTCAATTAATAAATAATAGAACAATGTTTCTATGTCATCATTTGACATTTAATGCTGATAACAGTCACATAATACATAATCTTAATTTTTATAGAGTGACACAGAAATAGGTATGGGCTAGACCAGGAATGGGCAAACTATGGCCCGGCGGACCTTTTAATCCGGCCCTCGGAGCGCTAGCTAATTTATTCATTTATTCACCTCACTTTCTAGAGGACGCAGCGTAATCTCGCGATGGCCGACTAGATGGCGTCAACTGCCTTTCCGCGCGCCTGCTAGTGAGGAGCGATCCATGCGGCGCCCGGCAGTCATTTTGTGACGCAGCTAGAAGAAAATATAGCAAATCACTGAATGACCTGCATGTAGAATTCTGCCGTCGGTTTTCAGATTTTGAAAAAATTGAAAAATCACTTCATCTGATGGCCTGTCCCTTGTCACAAGACCCAGAAACAGCACCACAAGAAGTGCAATTGGAACTAATCAATCTTCAATCTGATGCAATCTTAAAGGAGAACTTCCACTCTCTTCCACTAAAAGAGTTCTATGCCTCACTTAAAGATGACTGTTTTCCAAAACTCTGGGGAAGATTCTGGCCTTGTTTGGCTCGACCTACATGTGTGAGCAGACGTTCAGCGTCATGAACATCAATAAATCCCATCACAGATCCCAGTTAACTGACCAACACCTCAGATCTATTCTGCGAATTGCAACAACAAAGCTAACTCCTGACTTTGATGCCTTAACAAAAAAGGGACACCAACAACACTGTTCCCACTAAAATTGAAGGTACTATTTTATGAAAGAAATACATTGCATAAAAGTTTTGTAAAATAACTATTTTTATGCTTTTCTAACTTAAATTAATCTAAACATTTAATGTTACAAATTTAAATTTAATTTATATTAACCACTTAACCCCCGGACCATATTGCTGCCCAAAGACCAGACCACTTTTTGCGATTCGGGACTTCACCGCTTTAACTGACAATTGCGCAGTCGTGTGACGTGGCTCCCAAACAAAATTGGTGTCCTTTTTTTCCCACAAATAGAGCTTTCTTTTGGTGGTATTTGATCACCTCTGCGGTTTTTATTTTTTGCGCTATAAACAAAAATAGAGCGACAATTTTGAAAAAAATGAATATTTTTAACTTTTTGCTGTAATAAATATCCCCCAAAAATATATAAAAAAACTTTTTTTTTCCTCAGTTTAGGCCAGATACGTATTCTTCTACATATTTTCCGTAAACAAAAATCGCAATAAGCGTTTATTGATTGGTTTGCGCAAAAGTTATAGCGTTTACAAAATAGGGGGTATTTTTATGGCATTTTTATTAATATATTTTTTTTACTAGTAATGGCGGCGATCCGCGATTTTTTTTTCGGTACTGCGACATTATGGCGGACACTTTTGACACATTTTTGGGACCATTGACATTTTTATAGCGATCAGTGCTATAAAAATGCATTGGATTACTATAAAAATGCCACTGGCAGTGAAGGGGTTAACACTAGGGGGCAGGGAAGGGGTTAAGTATGTCCATGGGTGTGTTCTTACTGTGGGGGGGGGGGGGGGGGGCCTCACTAGGGGAAACACTGATCCTCTGTTCATACATTGTATGAACAGAAGATCAGCATTTCCCCCGCTGACAGGACTGAGAGCTGTGTGTTTACACACACACCTCCCGTTCCCCGCTCTGTAACGAGCAATCGCGGGTGCCCGGCGGCGATCGAGCCTGCCGGGCACACGCACGGGAGTCGGGGGCGAGCGGGGGGCGCGCACACGCCCCTAGTGGCCGCTCAAAAAGCTGCCGTACAGCTACGGGCTCTCGCCCAGGAGAGCCGACCTGCCGCCGTATAATGACGGTGGCTGGTCGGCTAGTAGTTAATTCACACATACACACTGTCCATCTACTCTTGGTCCGGCCCCCGGGTCCAATATATGAACCCATTGCGGCCCTCGAGTCAAAAAGTTTGCTCACCCCTGGGCTAGACTGTCATCGGAGCGGTTGCTACCGTGTTTCCCCGAAAATAAGCCCGGGTCTTATATTAATTTTGTCACCCAAAAACACACTAGGGCTTATTTTCGGGGTAGGTCTTATCATGCCGTGTGCTGTCTTCTCTTCCCCCATGCCTGTCATAAATCCCATGTGGAACCGTGTAAAGTGATTGTAAAATCCTAGAATCCACTACATATTGCAAAATGTGTATGTCTCTGCAATCCATTAGTGCCACATACCTTATAGTGCTTGGCACATCTGTAACCCACCAAAGCTCTCTTCCCCTTCTTCGAGCACTGCAGAGGCAGGGGGGCCTGACATCCCCCGCTGACAGCTTGCAGAAGAGCAGAGTGACATCAGCTGAGCGCCGCTCGCCGCTTCCATGGCCAGCCGGGGCCCTCATCCCAGCTCTGAGCACTGCAGAGGAAGGGGGGCCCCAACATCTCCTGCTGACAGCTTGCAAATACCGTAAGCAGAGCGGAGTGAC